>NC_044056.1:20144476-20431976 GCF_902167405.1 Gadus morhua
AGATTTGTACATCAACTACTCCGTGACCTAAAGTGCAGTAGCATCAACTAAGATACTGACGTTGAGATGCAATTAAAAACATCTTCCAAGCTTCCCCATCAACAACACACGATTATTTATAACAGCAATCATCCTCTTAGTGCATAGAGGAATACAAAGAGAACGGCTTTGACCGGTGTACGTCCTAAAGCGTACACACGGCAAACAAAGCAGAAAGTATGGAAGGTGAGACCGTGGAAACAATGTGGGTTGTGCATTGTTTAGTTGTTTGTGCTTCGTGGATGGTACGGCATAAATTAGGTCCGATCGCAAGCCGCTCCTGGTGCCACCGTGGAACAGCCAGTCAATGGGGAGGGCAGGGGAGCAATGGAGCGCAGTAATGTGTAATCTTACTACTCAATGGACTGTGCCCGGCGACGGCCCTCTGAATGCTGGAAGTGTCAGGGAGATAAATAGCAGAGTGTCCCCCTCGAAAAACATGATTAATACCCCGAGCGGTGACGCTGCTGAAGATGAAGTGGAAGCAGCTGGCTCGGGCTGCGCCGGCACGCAGGGAGAGGTGGGCGGGTGGCGGTGAGTGGGTGAGGGGGTGGGCTTGGGGAGTGGGAGGGCGGGGCGGGGGAGACGGGAGCGAACGCACCGGAGCAGAGAGGGCAAAGGAGTAGGACACGCCGGCAGCCAGGGGTGGAATGGAAGGCAGTGCAAGGGCATCCTGGGCCACCCTAGGCACACGGACCCCCTTATATTCTCTTGCACCTCCTCCTCATCATCACCATCTTCATCGTCGTCATCATCCTCCTCCCACGTAAACATTGGTTGAGAACATCCGTAATCTTTGACGATGCGTTTTTTTTTCCTGGCATTCGCGTGAGCAGTGTTTAGGTAGCCCGCTCGCGGCGGCTCGCTTGTGGAGACGTGTGGTGAACACTTCCTACTGTTGTCACACACGGTTGTCTTTTTCATCCCGTGACACGCCATCTGACGGAAGGAATAACTTGAGTAGCAGCCTAATTCAATCAACGTATCTGGTTAAATTTTCACTTCAGTTCATAACATTGCCGTTCCTACACAATTATACAATTAAATTACAACCCATTATCAGAGTCGGATTTTACCACAAAGATTTTTCCATGTGAATGCAATTGGGACCATTTGTATGGGGACCTTTTTATACCATCAGACACCACTGAAGTTTGGTATTTCCTCCTCATCATAGCGCTGCGTGTCAACAATCCTACGACTAATGCTACTTACGATAGCTTTGACGTCTGCCACACCGATATTTTGTTCAGTTACACTCGTGGCGGTGAATTAATTACTTTAATCATTATTTAACAAAGAAGTCTTACTGGGATTAGGCAGCACATTAACAAGAGAGCAACACAGGCTGTTTTGAAAAGTGTCGCCTGCTGGCTGAGGTGTTTCATTTGAAACATCTTAAAATGTAAGTCGAAGAAGACGAAGAAGAAGAAGAGGAAGCAGCTTTCCTGGGAGCCTCCCCCGAACACACAGCAACACACAGTTATGGGGTCTGTTCGTATAAGTAAACATGTCGAGGGGAGGGCTACTTTTTCACGGTTCACAGCCCCCCCAAACCCTCCCCTCACACAATTAACTTTTCCAGTGTAATGAGATGATTGATATGCTGGAAGTGTGTGCTTTAAGGAGATATTAATCATTCCCTCTGGTAATTTGAATCATGCGTCCCATCATCCCCAGCTGCTAAGGATCACCTTCCTGGCAAACAAAGGGCGACCACGCCACTTGCACAGTCATTCTGTTCTAGTTTAACTTTATTTTATGCCCGTTCCTCCCATCTGTTCTCACAAGCCTCCGCAAGCCCCCAACGCACACTGACAAGCTGGGGAAGCAAGCGTGTGGGTTGTTGCCTGACTGTGTGTGTGTGTGTGTGTGTGTGTGTGTGTGTGTGTGTGTGTGTGTGTGTGTGTGTGTGTTTGTGTTTGTGTTTGTGGGTCTGTCTATGAGCATGTGTGGGTGTATGTGTGTGTGTGTGTGTGCGTTTGTGTGTGTGTGTGTGTGAGTGTGTGGGTATGTCTGTATATGTATGTATGTATGTATGTGTGTGTGTGTGTGTGTGTGTGTGTGTGTGTGTGTGTGTGTGTGTGTTTGTGTGTGTGTGTGTGTGTGTGTGTGTGAGAGAGAGTGTGTGGGTATTTCCGTGATTGTGTGTGTGTCTGTATGAATGCGTGTGTGTGTGTGTGTGTGTGTGTGTGTGTGTGTGTGTGTGTGTGTGTGTGTGTGTGTGTGTGTGTGTGTGTGTGTGTGTGTGTGTGCGACTTTAGATACACAGGCCTCTTTCGAATGGTAAATTCCATCCTCCAGGTCCATGACTAGTTGGTACGGCGCCACAAACCACCTCCACTAACGAACACAGTGATGCATACAAACTGTGCAGGCAAGGCAGCATGCGGCCACGCACAAACGCCAGACACACAAACACACACGCACAAACACAGACATGCACATACACAAAAACAAACATGCATGCACACACATACTGACACACACAGAGACACACACATGCACACAAACTCACACACACACAGACACACATTAACACCAACAAACACACACACACACACACACACACACACACAAACACACACAGACACTCTCACACACACATACCACATGGTGTGGGCAATATGTCGGAGCAAAGTGCTCCTTGCTATTTGAACCAGTCACTATTATTAGAAGTATGGGGAAATGCTGCAGGGAAAATGTGTTCAGATGACAAACAACTTAAAATAAAAACAAAAACAACCTCCTTCACGCTCTCTCTCCACTACCATGAAAGTCAAAGACAGACAAACACATCCCCCCGATGCACTGATTAGTTCATGTAGAGCCAACTCCGGTGTTGCGCCGCGCTGTGGCTCCGTGTTTCTTACCCAAGGCTATGTGGCGTTGGGGAAGGAAAGGCTTGTTCTACAATCAAAGCCTTTCCTCCAATGGCTCCTTTTCAACCGCTGCCGTGTTGTCACAGTCAAGGCTGCGGGGAGGGCCTCGCCAGGGGCCCAGTGGTGCCGACACACACACACACACACACACACACACACACACACCGAGACACACACAATTTCACAGAGAGACACACACACACACACACACACACACAAACCGAGACACACACAATTACACAAAAACACAGAGACACACTTACACACCCACACACACACATACACAAACACAGAGACAAATACATTTACACACACACACACACACAAAACACAGAGAGACAGACACACACACAAACACACACACACACACACACACACACACACACACACAAACACACACACAAAAACAGAGACACACACAAACACAGAGTCACAAACACAGACACCAAGACACACACATAGAGACACACACAAAGAAACTGGAGCACACAAAGGCAACAATGGATCACACCTGCACGGTAGGTTGTTGGGTCAGAGGAGGCGGGAAGTTGATGTCAAGCCAACATGGGGACATGGTGGAGAAAGGATGCATTGAATGGCGGACGCCATATTAAGAAGGAGATAGGCTTAACTTTCAAAGTCAAGGAATGTTCTAACAAAGAATTAACGACACACTTCTTATTTGCCTCTGATTCAAATAGTTACATATAACCTTTAGCAGGTTTATAAAAAAGCATCAGTTATAAGCACCCGTGGGCACACACACAAAAACACAAACACTAATCCCTCTATACTTGTAATGTATATTAGACGGATATATAAACTGAATATTCAGTGGATGACGTTCTCAGTAGCCTATCTGTTAAAACCGACGTCAGCTCAAAACATTTGGTTTACATGTTTCCCAACGTACAATTATCATATTGTTCACCTAATCATCTGTGAAATGAATGACTTAATTTTGACAGATATTCCATCATCAATGCTGCAGAAGTTATCGAAGTTATCGAGTTGTGAAAGTTACCGAAAGGGATGGATGGCCGCGTGCAGATTAGCATCTGGTCAGATTGCACTCAGAAGTCAGGCTATGCAGGAAGACCCCCAGTGATCAGCACACACACATTCTGCTCATTAAACCCATTAACGGTGCTCACATTAAAACAATGAGGTATTTTGATGGTACAAAGACTCCGGCTCATGTGTTATCTGTGGCCCACTTTTGAGTAAAGTACCTGGAGGTAGCGGAGGTGTTGGAGGACCACTCCCCACTTATGACCTAATAGTGATGAATGGATCCGCCCGGAAGTGACAGCTGCTGTGTTGTTTTGACGGTGAAAAAAGGTATCTATTTGCAACCTTCCCTTGTGATTAGTAACTTCCCGATGACTTTGAACATATTAGACTGGAACTCATTGAGGTGCATTCCGTTTTGCGACGGGTCAAACAATCATGAATGTGAGGACAGTGGTGTGCCTTAGACTGCTCCTATATCATATTACATATTCACCAATACCCAGTACGCTGTTTCTTGTGTTGAAGCACAACAGAGCATTATCAGTCATGAAAACCAATCTTATTCGACACAGCCCACGTCTAGCAGGTTTGATAGGTACAGCCATCCCCTTTCTCAAGCAAGGAACCTCTCCGACAATGATATGTTAAAAAAATACACTTCCAACACAGCTGATGACGACGAGATTGGCACAACGACAACCCAGTGCGGTTTATATGTTGCAGATCCTCTGCGGCCTTAAATAACTCTCCTACCGCTTTTGAGTCGGTGCAAAGAAACACAATGATTACCAGGCTTTCATTCTTCTCACCTTGCTCTACCCCGGCAATCCAGACTCAGTGAATGAGCGAAAAGGACAATTAATCCTAATAATCAAGGCTTTCGCCGCCATTGCTCATTCTGGCAGGTGCTTTTTTTCCATGTGGGAGAGAGGGGATGGGTTGCACACCGTGCGGGAGGGCTTGGGTGCGGGTGTCAGGTCTCCACTGCACAGATGAACCTTGAATAGCACGGCTAATCGCTTAGCCTTTCTTAGAGCCCTCACACACACACACACACACACACACACACACACACACACACACACACACACACACACACACACACACACACACACACACACACACACACACATAAACATGAAGTAATTAAAGTGCCATTTCATCGTGTCATATCTTCCATTAAGCTAGATGACGAGGGCGTGTTTTCATCGACAACGTGTATGGAAGCTTAGCTCTATTGTCTATACTCTCTGCAATCAACGTGCATGCATGCATGTGTGGCTGACGGTGTTTGTGTGTGTGTATGCATGTGGGTGCGTGGGTGTGTGTTTGTGTTGGGGGTGCGTGTGAAGGTAAAATTGTACTGTTTCATTTTGTGGTTTACCAGTAAAGGAGAATTATTTAATATCACATGAACAGTGCAGTCTCACTATGTATACAAACAGAGGGGCTGTATTTCCTGCCAAATAACAGCCAAACTCGTGTGTGTGTGTATGTGTTTGAGTGAGTGTGTGCATGCATGCGTGTGAGTGTGTGCGTGCATGCGTGAGAGTGCGTGTGCTTGCGTGCGTGCGTGCATGCGTGCGTGTGTGCTACAGGACGCTGTGTGGACGCAGAGCACTGCGACCGTCACATTGCTGCGAGAACCATGGGAAAAGAATAAGCAGATGCTTCCACTGGGAGAAAATAAAAAAATAACAAAACAAACAGCATCAATGTGTAGCAATTATGGTGGCTGAAAACTCCATACTTCTGGAGCCCAGCGTGTTCTCAGCGCAGCCCAGCGGCGCGCCCAGCATCCCACACAACAAGCTCATTAGGTTAGCATACATCCTCCCTCTGATTTAGCCGCGGAGGAGTGAGCGCAACAGCACCTGGTGTGCATGTGCACATCCATCCTGCTGCATACACACAGCTGGCCGCGGCGCTTATACATTATCCTCCACAAGAGCGTGAAATGCAGCCGCCTCGCGTTTTACCTTTTAAGCTACACCTTTCCCTCTCTCCCTCTCTTTTTGGGTGGGGGGTTGTGCGATGTGCGAGGCAGGCTTATTAATCAAACTCAGAGGCGCTAATGCTAACACTCAGTCAAGTGAGCTGGTCGCACTCTCCCGTCTGTGGCAGCAGGGGGCTTCGGCCTGCTGATTTGTCCTACGACATCTCCCTCCAGGAGCAAACACACAAATTCAGCCAAGGGCTTTTTTCCTCTCCGGGCAGTGTTTTGCCATCATGTCGCCCAACAACATCGAACTCTGAAAAACAGAAGAGGAAAGAAAAACAGGGAAAATGAATCAACAAACCCAAATCCAAGCCTGGATGATACAAAAATTATCTGGGAGACGACAAGGTACCATTTCTCAGAGAGGAAGTATCATTCTAGTCATGAACTGAACATATGTCAGACAGTGAAGTTTTGAAAAACAAACAGCTGGCTAGTTCAGAGAGGAAACTGCCAACTGAGCAAGAAGGATCTCTCTGTGAGTGTCACCGACGGCAGCATGAGGCGGAACCAGAATGTTTGGATTCCTACTGTACAAGGAGAGGAAGAAATGGGCTCCACTTGACAGCTCCAGGCTGACAAGTGCAACAGTGACACAAATTTATACACATCCTGCACTCACGTTTCACCCTCCGCTCAGAGTTACGATAAAATAAAAACATTTATTATATCTATTGGTTTTTATGAACATGCTGTGTGAATGAATTTCAATACATTAAATATTATTGCATAAAGATATACATACATCGTTTATTATTGCATATATATGTGGGTGTATTTCATATTCCATAAACAGAACTGGAATGCTAATTATTGGGCGTCACACAGCGTAAAGATTGCAGCTGCACTTACTGTCAGTGTTCGGCGAACTAAATAAGCATGGTATATATTTTGACAGTGTGTCGAATCACGACGTATTCAGGATGTAACTGGAATATACTAAACAGTAAACGCTATCAGACTTTCAATTACACTATCAACGCTTTATGTTCCTGAAACTATATACTAGTGGAAATGGCAAGGGTACTTGATGGCATATTTAACTTGAATTTTGCATTGGTCTTGAATTCAAAAGTCAAATTGACCTTTGTGTGCACCTCTTTTCAAACATGCTTTGAGGAGTGTACAATCGAATACAATAATATCAGGGCTTAACGCATAGTTGTTGATCGCCTAAAATTCACAATGATAGCAGATGGTTGAGACAATCCAACTGCTATTGAAAATGCTGGCCATAGCGGAAGATTCTGCATGACAATAATACAACAAAAATAAGTTTTAGAATGAATGTTGTTTTTCTTTCTTTTCTAGTTTTATATACTAATGTTGATCCCTATTCCATTGGGAACAAACCATCTTGATGTCATCTTTGATTACTTTATTCCCAAAGAATTCCAGATGTTGCACTTCTTCCAGTCTTTCCTCCAGGGAATAGGAGAGATACATTTCTGACCCCAAATGCAATCATTTAGATGTGTAGTCTTCTGTTGACGTGCAATAAAGACCATGTAAGAAATTACAGTCGAGAAGATTTAGGAACTGAATTTCAAATAATGCTGGTTTATCCAAAAGAGTATGTTTTTGTTTTGAACTGAAATAAGAGGTTATTGAGGCAAAAACATATTGAAAATATGCCACAGGAAGAATTGGGTGGACTGCTTTTTCGGTCCGAAGTAGATTTGCCAAGTCCGCATTACGCTTCATGAATCCTATGAAAAACGACAGTCGGTTATTGATTAAATACACAGTATCGATGTTTCCGCTGAGTCACATTTGCCGAGTCAGAGTGCACAAAGGGGACATACACTGTGTAAAAAAAAAAGGAAAAAGCCCATGTACAAGCATATGTAGTGGAGCAGGGCAGCAGCTCACATGGGTGATTCCGTAGCCCAAGGGAGGGCTTACATTGAAATGCTCTTTGACCATGAAGTGGCCCTGCTCTGGATAATGGCTGCGTGGTGCTGCAGCTTAGCCGAAGGGGACCGGGCCCGTGGTCTGCTACATGTCTGCCTTCAGGTATACAGGTTCACCGCAATGGGCAAAGCTGGGAGATGAATTGGAATTAGCAGCCACTACATGACATATATGATTATGAAAAAAATAAAAAGGCTTAAGGGATGATATGGTATATTGAGAGAAAAAACATTTAAATGCAGGACGAAGGAGTTAACATTTCAGTTTGAAGAGGTTTTCTAGGTGAATGATAGATGAAAACAAGCATGTTACAGGACAGGTGATGCATGCATTCCCCTAGTTTAATTCAAAGTCAGTACCCTGGTTTAATTCAAAGAGCTATCGTTTTGAAGGTATTTCACCAAACAATACACAACACCCTATTTTACATGACTGTGTAGAACAGAATGCATATGTTTAAACAGATCGTTCAGCCAAACCACTACAGAGCCTACCGTGACTAAAACATTGACGTACCTAAGTTCTAATGGCCACAAGCTACACTAGCCTCAGGTTCAACTTTGCTGACATTTCAAAAAAATAAAGACATGGTTCCAGAGCATCTTTGAACCTTGACCCACTGAACCACTGAACCACAGTGGACTAATCACTCGTGGTATGGACATGGCTATTCTATTGAAATGTCTCTGAATGACACAGTGCCCTAATCACTGTACGCTGTGAATGATCCCCCAGCTAAATTCTTCAAAGGGCAGGATGTGGGTATCAGGCTCTCAACACAACAGCGGCATGTCAAATGTTAAAGGTGATCAAATGGGTCTGCTTTGGGAAGCTCATGTCTCTGCATTGCATATGACAGGGGGCAGGGGAGTAGGGTGGCTTGCAGCTGCACAGTCGATCTTTCTTTAAAGGTTATGATTATAAGGCTGGACATTTGACATACATACTTTTGAACTATGACCCTGGCTCTTTTATGACACACAAAATGGGAGTGTGCTTTATTTTTACTCAACCACATTTTAGTTAACAATTATCGTTGTCAGTGTTTTGGTTTTGACAATGTGGCTAAATAAAATGAATATGTTACATCATTGCTAACCTAGTGTTTTAGTTGTAATTTGTATCGCTATAGCTGTAATTCTGATTGGTTTGAATGAGGTAACATACCGTGATAGGGAATTGTTCATGAATTGCAGTGAGGTTCATGTTTTCTTGTCTCATTCTTACCTGTGACCACAAAGGATGTCTCTTTCCTCTGCTAATTTGCCTGTTACACAAAGGAAAATACTGGGAAAATACTGCAAATCTCCCAATTGATCGCGGTAGGCCCACATTGACGTCACATGTCAAGTTCACTAGTTTATAGAAATATGCATGACTGTGTAGTGACAGACTTTACAGACTGAAGGTCTAAATTTTCTAGAGTGTCCTTGAATTGCAATTGGATTCAATCCAAGAGCCTGCCCTCGAATCTATCCTTGAAGTAAAATATATTTGGGTATTTGATAAAAAGCTCAACTCTAAATAATAAAAAATATATTTGAACATAAAAATGATATAGCACTTACCACACAAATGCACACACATACACAGAATAATGAGTGTTTACACAAACACACACACACACACACACAGACACACACACACACACACACACACACACACACACACACACACACACACACACACACACACACACACACACACACACACACACACACACACACACACACACACACACACACATGCTCTGCCATCATGTCCGCTGTGTCCCGCGGGGCGATGCCCACCGACGTCGGGAGAGAACTCGTTTAATCAGGTTTGACGACGAGACGTGAGAAGGAAGTGAGTCATCCGCTGTGATGCAGAAAGTATACCAAGACAACTGAGGGATGAGCTCCAAACCTCTTCTGACAAAAGCCTTGTCTGTAGAAGCTCCGGCGGACACAGTGACATGTGAGATACGGGGGTCAGCCATCAGTCACTGCTCGTCCATCCCATCCTGTTGCCATTTTGAATTTTGAGCACCGGGGAGATATTAACCCCCCCTCACCCCTGAACGGCAGGCAGGGCCAGCGTGGCGGTGGGTGCAGCAGAATGACAGGCGCAGTATCAGTATAACTGTTGCGTGTCACTTTAATAAAGGCTCTCAGTCATATTAACCGTGCATTAAAACGGTACAAGGTTGTAGCCGCGATAGACACTTTGAGAGCACTCCGTAAAATGTGCTATTCTAATTGCCTCTTAGAAGTTGCAGCAACTGTACGGGGGTGGCATGTCTTTTGTTTTGTATGTTACAAAGTCTTGAAAAATGGTTCTAACAATAGTGTATCTCATTTGTTTTACCCGTTTAAACATCATGTCTGCTTGGAAAGTAGAGTATGTCCTCGTCAACTCAAACACTTAGAGGTGTTAAACGCAATTTAGAAGAGGTGTTAAATTCAACCATGTAATGCAACTATCTCTGCAATACGTGACTCTAATGGCTTCCATATGATCCATGTAAACTGAGAGATTAACCTTGGTGTGTCATGGGCGGTTACGCAACTTCCGCTGACCTACAGGTTCCTTAGAAGGGGCTATGTGCGATATCCTAAGACATACACTGGGAGCTCACTGGTGTGACTTTACAGCCAGCCCCCTTGTTAGTGGTTCGGATGACACAAAAAATACAGCCATTGACACTGTACAATTTCAACTAAGGTGTCGAAAAGGAGTCTAAACATTGAAAGGCTGTCATGATAAATGATAATTATCACAAAGACCCTTGAGTGGCAAAATATAGTAAACCATTAATAAATGCCCTGATTCTATATTTTTTTCACAGGGTAATTCGCCTTTATTTCGCGTTGTGGGCACTTTTATCTAAAGCCACTTAGAGTGAATTCTGAGGTCCTAGATTGTATCTCAACTTGCTTAAGGTTGCTGACATAGGGGATGAAACGGTTGATTGGGAAATGGTTGGGAGAACCCCCCAGTAGCCCCTACAGCATCCTGTCCAAGAACGGGTGGCGATGGTTTCCTCCTCTCCTTATCCAGTGAACGGTGAAGTCAGTTCCAAACAGGAGAGTGAGCCTACAGAGAGCTCCACTCTTGAACTGAGCCCCAACAGATAAAAACAGCAGCCAGCTTCGACTGAAGCCACAAATGAGATCACCAGGGGGGGGGGGGGGGGAATATCTGAGCAAGGTCAACTCGGAGACAAGACACAACATGTTGGCAGGACTCCTTCCTTCCGCACGGAGCACTTGAATCCCGCTGCGCCATCCAAGGAACGCGATTTATGCAAAGAGACGATGGAAAAGTAAATTTGTAATGTAATCAAGATGAATGCTGGGATCTGCATCGCTGGGGTTGGAGGGAACCGGTGTCAAGAGGGAAGGGGTAAGGGGCACAGCATGGGGGGATGGTAATCATATGTGTCAACTAGGCACAGCCAGTTCTCACATATCCAAGAACGTAGCCTGAGACACTACTGGATACACTATGGGGATTTTATGTCCAGAATTGTTTTATCATTCCTTAAACTTTAAATCATATAATATTGAATTTTAAATATATAAGTGTGGGGGTTGGTTGATAATATACCGTTGTTGGTTGTTTTTGATAGTCCACTTCTACTATTTGCATTTGTATCATACACTGACCTATGTCCGAACCCCCAGAGTCAATGCGGAAGTTTAAGCTTAAAACAAAAGGACAGCCATTAGATGGCCTGTCACAGAATATAGTGGTCTGGCTGGGGCCCTGTGCCTGCTGGCTGTGTCCTTTGCAGCGCCCCGGCTTGCTCTGTGAGACTGCCAGGACATTGAGCCTGACACATCAGAACTGCTGCTCGCTTGGTGCCCTCTTTCATTCCCACTATCACAGAGTCAAAGCCCGGAGAGACAAAGCTGTCCTGAGACTAAGCACCGCTGGGCCTTGACTGGGCCAAGATCCGATCAAGCCTGGAGGACGGGGTCACCCTCTTCCCTGACTTCAACTTGCTATGATCTCTGAACCAATTCAAAAAAGGGCCCCTGACTTGATTCGAACAGACAGCCATCCCCCCCACCCCCCCCTGAAAGCTGCCTTTGGTTTGGCTTCTGTAGCCTAGGAGGGAAAGAGCGGGGTCAGGCCCACTGCAGAGAGCTCCAGCTAGGCCAGTGATGTAGCAGGGCTGGTGGAGGGATGCTGATAGCCAGGCTCCAGGTGTAGATGGCACTGTGTTTTATGTGTGGCCTCAATAGATCATATCAGCCAAGCGACTGCAGGCATTTCAAATGGGGGAGATCACTCTAAAACATTGTCATACTAAATTCTAAGTTTCATTAGTAAAGGTCATTTTCAGCGACAGGGAATGCCCAGTGGATGGCCAATATACTAATGTCACCTGTGCAAAAAAGCATTGTGTAAAATGAAGCTTTGGACTACATTCCATGATGCTAAAAGCTCCAAACTTTACCTAATAGTATCCACTGTTATACATGTAGTACAAATACAGCAGGCCACAGGTTTTGTTGGTGGGGCAGCAGGAGCTTGAGATTGCAAGTGTACTGTCTCTCGGTGCAGTAATGAGCAAACACATCAAAAAAACGTTTTAATACAAATTACATTATAAGTGAACCTTTAAAAAGAAAACCTCTACTCAAAGTACCACAGGCCACATTTGATTTTGCAAGCCACCACGACTGTTAACTAACCATGACTTCTCAGGGCTGCATACTGTGTGGTGAAGTGATCAATGCCGACACACCCCACAGGGATCCTGGGATGACTGCAACCCTGAAAACCAGCTGGGGTCAGGGGTCACCAGAGGGGATGCAAAGATCCAAGTCTCATCCCATTGTGCGACCCGTTGCCTTTTGCCTGTACACCCCAAAGGCTTAGTGTCGGTGTTAACACTTCAAACACTCAATATCTCCACAAAAACACAAAGGACACCACCACTGCTGCCATCCGCTGTCCCTTTCTAGCAGGAACAAAGATATGGATCCATCCCAAAGGTCACTGCCAGTTGAAGTTTCAATGATTAAGCAATTCTTTGTTGTTTGACTTTTCCCCCGTAGGAATATCTTGTTTTGGGGGAGAGCGAATTGAGGTAGTTGTCCGATATTATTATAGAAAATGAATCCATTTAAAAAAATGTATGTTAGCTTTAAAACACAAATATTTGTTCTGAAAATATAATTCAGGTATAAAGGTAATCCAGCTCAAATGACAATGCAAATGTGTAATAATGACACACAATGACGACCGATAATCATAACAAATGTATTGGGGGAATTGGACACTATATCACAGACACACACACACACCCACACACACCCACACACACACACACACACACACTATTATTCCATTGGATCATTACACATGAAGTCTGCATGTTTCCACTAAACGTGCACGCCCTAGTGACAGCATACCTATATGTACAGGACAGATAATGAAACACATAGTATTGACACCAGAGGAGGGAGCCTCACTATTTGTTGTGAATCTTCCTTCTACAGTGGGCGCCACGTGCCTGGACCCCTGCACACTGACTAACTACAACAGAGCCTTGGATTGGATTTCCTTCATTATTGGCAATCATTCGGGGCCAACCTCCCATCCTGGCGTGGCTAAGATCTGCAGGAGAGATCTGGTTTCAGTGGAATGTGCTTCTACACCTCAAGTGGTGATAAAAACACCTTGTTCATGGGTCAATGATTACCCAATTTGCATTTTTCGTTTTGATACTATTCTTAGCTGAGCACACAATGAAAGGAGCCTCGCATATTTATGATGCCGATGTGCATTATTTTCCTCTTCTCATGTACAAGCAGTCCAGCGCAAAGAAAGATGAAAAGAAACATTAAACAAGTTATTCAAAAAACGTAAATGTATATCATTGTTTGTTTGAGTTGGTTGTGCACAGCATGCAACCGAGTTCCATTCGGAAGTAGAGCGCACCACAGGCAGCCTTTTAAGGAGAAGGTTTCGTTTTATGCCTGCCGTGAATATCTAGGCAGGCATCTAGTCTGGTCAGAAGCAAAATTGGACTCATTTCACAGCTTGGCATTTTTTTGTAAATTTGCTGGCAGCAATAGACTAGGAATCAATGTGTTTTATGTTTTTTAAGATTCCTTCACATCGCACAGTGAATAGTTAGAGGTACAGTAGGTCTATAGTGTTGGATCTACGCGTTGAACTCCTTTGATGTGTCCTTGATGTTGTTATGATTAACACTGATGTGGATCTTCTTAATACTGGATACTGAATACTTCTTAATCCATAAAGTGGGATCTTGGCTCTTACAAATATATATTCGAAAACAAATATTGGTAACTTTATTATAGAAATATGTAGTATTTCTGTATTCATAGACACGTCCCTATGGAATATATACTGGAACTATCTTTTGCTGATTTTGCTGATTAGAGATATCAGTTATTCCGTAACGGAGGTGGAAATATATCTTATCTTAAACAGCAGCAGTTAAGCGGCGGCGCGCTGCAAAATGCTAACTCCATTTTGCCATCATGTTTGCATATAATCTGAATATCATTCAGCCTCCAAGCGAAAAGAAGGGGGAAATCATGGATGAACCATCAAATGCGAAAGAGGTAGAGAGCAGAAGAATGTTATAATAGGGTGCTTTGGTGAAAGGATTCAAGGATTTAACAATCCCACATCCTCTCAGCTTGTCCTTCATCTCTAATAATCAAGCTTGGCCACAAAATATCCCACTGGATAGAGGGTGGGGGATGAAGAAAAAAAAAAGAAAAGTGTGTTGTCCGTCCGCCTCTCACTCATCTTAAGTCTGCCAGTCTTCGGTGCTCCTCTTGAAGTCCTCTGTCACATTTATGACTTCAAACAGTAGGCAGAGACATTTTTTAACCAACTGCCATGTCTTTAAAGCCAGATTTATTTTCCGTATGACATTAGCATAAGATGAAGGAGGGTGTGTGCAGTGCAAAGCCGTCCCTGAGGAGCCTGGACCACAGACTCTGTGAACTTGTTTGTTGTCGCCACCAAAGGGCACTGATACAAGCTAACCATTTCCAGTTTCAGGTGAATTAGAGTAACTACACCTGGTAAATATCCAGCCAAGATGCCACATATGTGAAATCTTGTTGCACTAAAGACCGTAAAACATCACAACAATTTTAATACGATTTATTATGCATTGCTGTAGCCATTTTAATGTAAGGTATTTCTTAGGATTTTTTAGGAATTGAGCAAGCTGTAATCATAACTGCAAAAAAGGCAACAAAAAAAATGTAAATGCCTGTATGAACTTTATTATTGTGCCAGTAGGCTACGCCTAAAATGAAACCCGTAACATATGCCTACTTGGTAAGAGACTAATGCTATGTTGAAGCTGAGTTTACTCGCCATGTGGAAGGGCCACACAGTACAACGGACAGAGGGCTGACCAGTGACCACAACGCCGCTCCACGGTCAGAGGGAAGTCGAGCTCGAGCCCCCCTGAGTAAGCGTTGCCGCGTGCGCGCTCCGTTGTCTGTTAACGTACGCGTTGATGTAGCAACGCTAATCCAGGTAAACTATTTCTTAAAATAACGACAAAACACGAAATGTCCGTACTAATAGACTGTTCGTAGCACTATGACCTCATTCAATTATCTTGGTTTGTTTATTTTAAATAACTTGTAGTTACCTTAAGTATATTTTATTTGTATTTATCAGTCCAAGATGGTCGAAAGTAACACATATAAATGTGGAACAACGAGCTCAACGCATTGGGATTACATCCCTGGTAGAACAGTTAAAGTAAAACTTTGAAGTACCCCAAACACGTAAACAATGCGTATAACACGCTTGGTAAAATTGTTAGACAACAAGGCAAGCGTTTTTCATGGCTTTATTAATGGCGTTTGTGGAGGAAACTGAAGTAGGCACGGTCGGTAACGGCCACTAAGGGGCGCCGTAGCCCGTGTTTTAAATAGATGTGCTCTCTCCCTGTAGCAAACTGGAGGCCAATCTGTTCCCTGACACCGTTTGGGTTACAGTGACAAGGGCCGTGTCTGAGCCACGACTTGAGGAAGATAATATTACAGGTAGGTGCAAGCCACAGACCATGTCACTATCGATAGACAAATTAAGCATCGCACCCAAGATCGTAACCCAGAAGTTCTTGTTAATCGGGTCACCATGCTCGTTTTCACCAGTGAGTGGTAATGACTGGTGCAAGAAATACATTAGCACCAGCATGTGATGTGTTAGGGATAGTGTTCGGGCTGAACACTATATATAATTAAATATATATACACGCACACACTCTCACACACACACACACACACACACACACACACACACACACACACACACACACACACACACACACACACACACACACACACACACACACACACACACACACACACATACCCACACACACACACACACACACACACACACACACACACACATGGCTCACACACACAGCTGTAGAATAATGTGACATTACAATATCATTTTGATCGAAACAAACCTAAATAAAAGTATGTTGCTCCTTCTACTGAAAAAGCCCAATGCAGAATGGGCCTGAAGCCAACCGGTACAAATTCTGGGGTGATACCGTAACAGATGGGAGCCGGTATAAAGTTGAAACAAGGTCAGTCTGACTTTGAGTGATAAAGCTGTGGGCACAGCTCATAGCAGTGTTTTAAAGTTGACTTATGAAAACAGATTGTGTGGTCAGAAAAAACTCTTCAGACCATATTGTAGCATTTTTGTACAAGCTCCTTTGTCTGGATTGCCCTAGGCAGAAACGACAGAAGGAAAATAAGAGAATACAAAAATTCATTGTTAAGTCGGTTAAGTGATCGGCAGAATGGCCGATGTAAAGTTTCCATTGTTGTCTATGTTCTTGCACAGTTGGTTTTTATTGTGTTCACCTTGATTTCATGTTAAGAGCTGATGTTGTCTTCCAACACACAAGTGATGCAGAGAAGGTCTAAGAACGTACCGGCCCCCATATAGAGATTGAATCGAGTGCTGAACTTTGCCATCACATCTATCACCACTGTTGTTGGGTCGTCCGTTGTAGGACGTTTTGCGGCATACATAGGCTGAACACACATTTGGCAATTAGCAAACACTTCATAGAGTGTGTTGTTGTGATTGGGGGGTAGATGGACTGGGGGGGCTGGGGGGCTACTCTGTCCAGCTCCAGAGTCATTTTCCTCTGTCACCTCTTCATTGCGGTAAAAACACTTGCAGTGGGTTTGCTAGATTAACAGAGAGCCCCCTAATGGAGTAATTACACAGAGCCAAACATCTATTTTTCACCTGTGCTCCGCCGTTATTCTCTGTCCTCTAGCCACTCCATTGGAAGTCACTTACTCCCCTTACAATGAGTTATCATTGACTGCCATTTAGACGTTCTGGAGCAATTTGTCTTACTGAGGCCGTGCGTTGGCCTCATTGCAAAGAACAATCATTCTCCTTCCAATATATAAAACATTCATGGGGAAAAGGGAACTGAAAAATACCCCACAAACAGATAGCAGAGAGTAAGCTAATAGATACTATAAAGGTGACAGACAAGGAGAATTATGTTGGAGGGTAAGGTGCACCGGACTCTCCCGCACACCCCCCAAAATAATTGCTTTAGAGGCTGAACCAACCAAACACCAAAAGAGAGATGAAACAACAAAGAAGGAAAAAGACAAATGTCTTGGTTGCTCCCCGTGTTTGTGGTTGGAGTTTGCTGAAGTAATGAAAAATTATTATTTTTGGCCATTGATAGACCTCAGTGACTATGGTGTTATTGGTTCCTTCAGAAATTAGCAGGTTGCAGAGGAACCTCCTGGTTCTTAGTTCCTGACCCATGCTTAAACACTTCCCACACTCTGCTAGTTTGTTGATTTTTTTTAGGTGCATTTGGTCTAGATCCGTCATTGATTGACTGAAACTACATGAAGTTGAAGATGTAATGCATGTAGTCCTTTCTTGCATTTAATTACCATTTTTGCTTTCGAAATGATTGATACATAATCTACTCAATTTATATTAAATGAACACAACCACTCTTATAACCCCACTATTGTATGTATTGCGTTCGTCCCTTATTATTCTATTCAATTATTTCTTTAAAGAATATTTGTGTTGACAAGCTGGGTTTTGTGAGGTTGTTATTAACTTTGCCAACAACTCTTCATTTAAACATGATTATCTAATTTTGCATGAATAAAATGTGTGTTTGTATACGTGTTTAGATTATATTTGAATATATATATATATATATATGTATACACATACTCCAACCACAAATAGCTACAGACCTGCAAAAACATTTCTGTTTATATATCACATCTGTTTCAGTGTTTGCAGCCCTGTACCGTTTCAATTATAAATGAAGAGAGTGATATTATCGCTTAAACTGTTTTTAATATAAGCCACCGGGGCCATGACAAGGGTATGGAGAACCCTTGCATAGGCTAATTGCAATTTTCCAATTTTAGTTCTGCTTCCCATATGTTCATCACTAATAAGTTATTAATACAGCAGTTTAGATGTTTTATGCCATAATTGACAGGAACGTTGATAAACATGGGCAAATTTAATTGATGTTTAATTTCAGTGTATGTATGTTTCTCACATTTGTGAATCCATGTATGTATCGTGGTACTGAGGTTCCCTTTATACAGAAGATAACAATCATTTAGTTTATTTCTCATGTTTTATGCAAAATATGGAAGCATTCTGGTCCACCCATCAAAACACTCCTCTGTTGGTTTATTGAAGACTTTCTTATTTTACAATATTTCAAAATAATAAATCTGTGATTCCTTAGTAAAACTTAGACCTTAAAACTTTAAAACTAAAATTATTCACTTCATAACATCAACATACCAATTCCAAGATATCGAGAGGATTTAATTGCTCTTGTCCAAGGTCCAGTGCAACTACATAAAAAATGTTGCATCATTTGGTGAATCTGATGAATTTGTAAATGTTCTAGCAGGGTTGAAAAAAGTTTGAATGCTAATAGTTGAACTCAGGTGTTTTTGGACTTTTTTTGAGTGTTACTACTCATTAGCCTGTTGATATAGGGCTATTCTTGACCCTATCTTAATGCTTTTGAATCTATTTCAACCCATTTCAACGTTTTCAGGCAGCAGCACAGACACAGGCCAGAGTCCCCATTTCTAAATCTTTAGCTTTATTTTGATCAAAGGGATCCAGGGGCCTCGTCTGAAATCCTCAAAGCCCATTTTGGCTACTCTTTATTTAGCCCATTGGCATTCTGACCTCATGCTTCTCAGTCTTTGATCTCAAATCTGAGAAAAGCTGTATCGCTTCTTTAAACACATTATCAGCTGGGCGAGATTTAACAATATCACTAATCACCTTAAGGTTTTAGTGCACAGAGGTGGCATCATTATAGCTGCCCATTGACTACTATTCATCCATTCATTGAGTCGGATCTACAATAAATCTGAGCTACAGTTACTTGCACATAAATAACCAAGGCATAGTCAACCTCAGTTTCTTATTTTCTTTCCTCGCTCTCTGGTTGAAACACTCACTTAATCCAGTATTTGACAACCAAAGTGAGCAGAACAGTATGCATAACAAGTTCAGGTGTGACGGGATTTGCACTTCCCTGAGTGCAACTCCAGTCACGCCTCTCACACAAACTCTGTTCTGTTGTAGGGCCGATGTTCTGTTTTATGGTAAACAACATTGACACAGTTTATGTTTACCTGAGACAATTGGCCAACCTTCTTACTCCAGAGTTAACATGTGTTTATTATTTTCTGTGTGTCAACAACAGTAACAGATCACCGTGGTGGAGTTACTGAAATGTCAGCATTATTTGTGTACCAGTGAACCAAGACCTTCCATTCAGAGCTAATTTATTTTTTATTTTATTATGGTTATGATTATTTATTTATATAACTTTACATTTTAACATGCCTCTTTATCATTTGCACTCTTTTCGTTTCTGCTACGTTTAAATTCCCCCTTATTAGAATTTTGTCTCTTGCTACACTTTTTATTTGTCAACTGGCTAATCGCACATGTTCCTGAGCACATTGTACACTATCTGGCTGAACAATAGTCCATATGTCGCATGCATCTGCTTCCTTTCCATTGAGCAGAGTCTCACAGTTGCGTATTCAGGGGCTGGTTGTTTTTGCCCCGAATTCTTGCAAAATATGTAATTCAAATGTATAGTGTTCCTTATTTCCATGTAGTGACAGTTTGTAATAGTGCATAGGCACATCTCTTTGTCCACCGTGCTATTAAAGTATAAACAAGGTGGGCTGTATGGACGGCCTGCTCCTGCCCACTCTCACACCTCTTCAGCCCCATCATCCCTCCTGATTAAGACCTGGCACCTCAAATCACATTGTCTCCGTCTAGAAATATTTCAGCGGAATCTTCTGCCACTCTGTGGAGAGATAAAGGAGAAGAAGTGGAAAACACACCCTGTTGTGTGAATCCCAGAAAAGGCCTTGAACCCTGCCATTCATTCCTTTCACTTCATCAGCTCAGTCTAATTGCCAGAGAGGACAGGATACCCAGGGCCCGATTGTTCCTTATCCTCTTTGGCTCCTTTGAGCCATGAAAAGAGAAAGGCCTGCTTTTGATCTTTTTTTTGTGTTAGTTTTCTCTCTCTCTCTGTCTCTCTGTCTCTCTCTCTCTAGCTCCTCCCCCCCGCCCCCCCACCTTTTCTGTCATACTCTACTATCCTTTTCCTTGGAGTGACATGCTCCTTTCACACTGTGCCCTCTTCTTCATCCGCGCAAAATAATTATCAAGCACTGCCTCATCAAATAATGGCCGCCGATAGGAGGTCATTCTGGGGGGAGGGCCAGAGGTCTGGGGGGGTGGGGCCTCAGTGTGCGATGGAGCTCCCAACTGATCTCGGAGGCATGCTCCTTAGCTCTGGACACCTTTTATGTACCTTGACCCCGGGTTTTCGTTTGTCTGTCCTAATGAGACCCTCTCGTGTGGCCAAAGCCATAGAAGCCTTGCGATGGCAGGGCTGGAAGGCCAAAGCACAATGAGACCCAGGGCCGTGCTCAGACAAGGAGCGCATCTGGGCCGTCTTATTGAGCGCCCCCAGAAAGGAAAAAAGCAAGAAAGAATGGGAGTTCTCGCTTATGAACATTGCATAGGCGACAAGAGCGGATCTATTGACACCTACTTGTCCTCAGCAGTCAACACCTTTTAGTGCGGGGGCTGGTTTTTCTTCTCACATAAGTTTTCAATAGGAGTATTCTAGTTTGGAGAGGCTGAGTGCTTAACTCGCTTCAAGAAAAAAAAACTGAGCATTTTCACATTTAGAAATACATATATAAAATACATATATATTAATTATAATATAATTGTATGTATGAATGTAGTTGCTTTGGTCATTTGGAGAAAAACAATCAACTAATTCAGGGAACAAGTCAGCCACTGCATTTGATCCAAACATAGTTTACAAATGTTATCTTGAAATATGCATTGAACACACAATGGGGAAAAAAATCTGATATTCATAAGGCTTTATGTACATGCCGGAAAAATACCAGCAATGCTTTATCTAGTCCCCCTCAACAACAAACAAACAAGAAGGACGACAAGTCGCCGCGAGAAAATGACAAAACGCCGGCAAACAAACAAAAGCATTTAAATAATCACGTTAAGGATGTGTAACATCTGAGCACTGTAGGAGAACAAAGCCCAGCTCCTGTCAGCGTATCGATCTGCTCCTGAGGCATGCTCATCATCCACCATATACGCTCTCGTAGCTGCCCGCATTGTGCGTCTCCTCGCCCCTCACGCCTCTAACGCTCCACCATGGCCCCTCTTCTTAAGCATGCTCTTATTGATCCGTCCTACTATGGTGGAGTTAACTTAATGATAAAGACCTGACCGAGGCCTTCTGGGGTGACCTGGAAGACTGTGTAAGGCCGGTGAGAATGCAGGAGAAAAAAATAATTATTGAATAATAAGGGAATTCATTGTACTTTTTGAATTTTGAGCTGAAGCGTGTAACTAAGTACACACATATATATATATATATATATATATATATATATATATATATATATATATTATAATTTAATTGTGTTTTCATTACTTCCTAAGCTTGTGAGTGCTAAAATGCTGAAACACATATTGATTCCAGCTTAATGCAGGAACCAATTTGTGTAATCAAGCAATACATTTATTCTTTTAATTAGTCAAGGTTACAAAATCACAAAATATGCAGTTATGCCACAACAAAGTAACAGCTTTTTTTATTTCCAGCACATTATTCACTAAACATAAATTAGTTAAGTTAAGTGTTGTTATGTTAAATAACAAGTACAATGGGTGCAAATTAATGTTTTAGTGTGTATAGATTAGTGTGTTGATACTCGTTCCCGGTCTCCACTCTGCGATACCATTGCATGTCTGTTTGTGTACTTTATTTATTAAGTGTGCGCTTCTGCTGTCATGACTGAATCATTCCATGTGAGAGGTTCCATAGAGAAGGAAGCCATCTGTACTGTCCTCTACGTACGGCATGTTGTTAAGTGAGATTTCAGAGTGTGGAGAGATTTGACTTGACAATTCTTGGCACATAATGAGACAGAAGGGAGTAAAGGAAGAAGAGAAAGTCTGTCCAGAGATAAACAATTAGATAAGTCCCAGAGGTAGGGGCCACACAATGCTAGGACTTCCAGACTAACAAAATCAATATGGTTTCCATTGAGAATACATGGTGGGTTGTGGTAAAAAAGGTTAAGATGTATTGCATTTTTTGTCCATCAATTACAGAAAGGACGGCTTTACTTTTAATGTTCTAATGAAACAAAGGAAGATGAGAAATGTAATCAAAGTAATTGGGTGTTGCGGTGGAGCCAAGCTTATGTCTCCTAGAATACGCCATTTGGGAAAGGCAAGCACTTCCCACACCCCCAGACAAAGGCAACGCGGAGCTCAAGAGCCCCAGACAGCGTGGGCTGTCCTTTTGCACGTCCCTGGACTCTTAGCCCCTGCCCAGACTTGCTTGGTGTCCTCTCACATCTCACCACTGCTCCCAGCAGGCCTCACAAGGGTAGCACTGCCAGAGCAGGAGGGTTAGAGTGTGGGGAGGCGTCCCAACATGCTGCCTGTGTTTGGCATTAAGGACATAAATATAAAAAGATGAAGACAACCAAAAGCGAGGGCAAACTGGGGACGGGAGCTGTTGTCACGGGGTTGTTCGCAACTGTTGTTTGGCAGGATGGCCTCCGCAGAGACTCTGAGGCACTGACCACAAAAGGTGTGAGTCTGAACAGTTGCCTGCCCATCGCCTCATCTCCATGGAGACAGAGACCCCCCCCCCCCCTCCCCCAAGTGGGCTTTTCTTGGCGATGGCACAGAGTTAGCTAGGTACACTTGGGATATGGCCCCGGCCTTCTCATGGGCTTCATGGGATCATGAGCCAGCACTTCAGTAACCTTTAACAGCCTACTAGCCTGTCTGCCTGGGATTGGAAATTAGACAAAACAACACATCAACCAATGACTGCTGTTGAGGCATTGCTTACCGGACCATTGGTTGTTTATCTGAGAACAAAGGGGGTTTTTTGTTTTATTCTGTTGGCCGCGTTTTTCATGTGTATGCATACTTTTTTTGATAGCGCAGTTTGTGGTACTTTCATAGTTTTGATTAAAAAAAATTCCATAGAACATCTGCCACAGGTGACAAGGGGTAAAAGGAGATTGGCATAATTTCTTGGCAATATATGCATACCACATTTTGGCTGTTGAACTCTTTGTAATTTTATTTTAAAAACTAGATGGTAATCTTATGGTTGAGATCACTTTATACGCATTCTCCAGTATTTTGAACACTTTGGCCAACAAAACACATCGATTAAAACTGCCGCAACTATTATGATTACAGACGATGTAATTTAAATCATTATCCACATAACACAAACTTAATTGTACATTACTTTAACATTACCGAAATAGAGAAAAATAGCATTTAGCAACAACATTACGCAATGTATTATTGTAGTCGTTTGCGTTTTCTGACTGCTCATGCACCTAACATTACATTATACAGCTAACAGCAGGTTGGCCACATCAGACTAGAACTTGAATTTGTTTATTTTGTTGACCTCAAAACAGACATTATCAAACATAAATTGATCTGTAATCAGGCCTGATTGTTCCCCTTTCCTGCAACAGAAAGATACCTTCGTCGCCACAAACGAGGCATCTCTTTTGCAGAAACTGATTGCACCAACTTTTACTTCAAATAAACAATACTTAATATTAAGAAAAGAGCCGTTATTTTTGCAATTATTCACGATATGTAATAAGAGACATCATACTTTAGTAAGGCTATATCTAGCCTAACCTAATGATGCTATGATTAATATTTGCGATGCATGATCTTAAGCTGTCTAAAAATGGTTTCCAAAGAGCGGTGAAAAATCCAAAGCATCCAAAGCATTCCCAAGAGAACAATTGCGTCGCATTATCTGACGAAAACCAACAACAAGGGATTGGGTGGAAAATCTGTGATTCTGCTCTTTTCCTTTCAGACACCACAAAAAAAGGGGATTTTGAATGGACTCGTGATTCTTTATGCAGAGCTGAGACGCCTCCCAGACGGTGAGAGATGGCAAGCCCTAATAATACAGAGCCGTACAATGGTTCTGACAGGCGAGCAATAAAGCAATCAGGGTCCTGGGCATTTCAAATCTCCTTCGCCGCCCACCCCTCTAACAGTCTGTGAGATGGGCGACTGACCTGTGAGCTGTCAATCAGGGGGGTGGGGTCGGGGGAGATACCTGCTGGAGACTGATCAGGCAGAGCTGAGGGCACCAGTACATCAGATCTGTTTTCACACTCCAGACACTAACATTGCAAGCATAACCACAGGGACAAAAAAGACCCACCACCTCACTCTTAATTAGGGAGAGATGGTGGGTGGTGGTGCGGGGAGGGGGAGAGCCTTGTTTGGTTTTAAATGGGCAGGGAGTGTCTAAGATATAAGGGGATAGGGAGTGGAATCCCTGTGAGACAGAGAATAACCTTTTCCCTTGATTTAGGAATCCAGCATTGATCTGTCACGCTGTTTCATACGACCAAGAGCTCTTTCAGCATTGCTTTTCAGTGGGAGTCTGTGTGTGTGTGTGTGTGTGGTGGGGGCTGGGGGTGGGGTTAAGGCTTGTTCATTAGCTGTAGCCCATTCCAGCAAATAGATCACCCTAATACTGTGGTTAGTTAATGGCTTTCTGGTGTTTCCTCCAGAGTCTTGCTGTCTAAGGGGTGGCTGCCTCTGCTCCTCCACTGTCTCTATACTCTCTTTCCCCTCTTCTTGTTTTCCGAGTGGCTAGTCTGGAGTTCTTGTGCTTTGGTCAGACGGTGGCCTTTTCTATATGCAGTCTGGCATCATGAACTCACATTAGAGAGTGGGGACTAGCAGTATCACGCAAAGGACGCTGAGCTGACGCACCCTTCACTCACTCAACCCCTGACTCATATATATTCTGTGTCATAAAGGGAATTATTGCTGTTGTTAATTAAGGTTATTAGAGTCAGGAAGAACTGGTAATACATTCTTAATCATGTTATGGTATTCTGAGTTTTGTATGGATACTATTTACAAAAAGTGTTACTTTAAGACGGAGCAACTGTACTGGCTATAGTCATAAAGTGTTGGTAATATTTATCAGCCAGTGCTCTGTAATGCTAAAACTAATCCATATTCTGAGTAAAGATTTGGGGTTTATTCTTTGAGAAAAATAAAGAAGAACATTAACATTTCAAGGTTCTGAGCAATTAGATCTAAGACGATTTTTCAATGGACGTTATTACCATATTTCAAATGTGTCAGATATTTATTTTGACAGGCTTTCTTCACTAATTTAATATCAATGCATGACAAAAAAATAAGCAATTATGGCAATAATATCCAGTCAATTAATTGTCAATTTAGTGTTTAGGTCTGTTCATTGCTTCAAATCATTCTGCAAAACAGAATCTTACAACAGATCATAGCATTGACACAATCATTTTGAAGATTATGCAAATGTATAAATGTTTCAATGTTCTTTATCTTTTCTTATTATTCCATTACATTATGGTCCTCTCAGAGACAAGACAAAACATCCATAAATCCCAGTTATATTAACAAAAAGCAAAATTAAGGATGTCTATGAGTAAGGATGTATGGCAAATAACTGAATCTACATTGAAATTAGGCATCTATAATATAATAGGTCTAGGTTTCGATACAGTTTTGGACAATCACATTCATTCTTGTGTAGATCTCCCCCTCTTGGCTTTGTTAACTTGATGTTTGTGTGTGGGCTCAATATCGCCATCCGTTCAAAGACAAAGAAGGCATCATTCCTGTCCTGGTTTTGTCTTGTCTGGGTCTCTTAGGGTTATGCCTGGCAGTGAACGTAGTACTGCTGAAAGATGGGGAGGCCACATGTAGCCTGTGTCCCCCAGAGGCTTGAAGGGTCATTGGTATGAGGGCAGCCTTGGAACACTCTCCCTGTCATATCAGCTTCAGATCTATCTGGATGCTGCATGTGCCATGAAATACACCTGCCTAAGTATATTAATCTTCAAATATCTTCTTTTTTTTTTGGCTATGAGTAAACCCAGATGTTGCCATATGGATAGTTTGCCTCATGTTTGAGCTTTCAAGTTTTTACTATGGTGAGAAGATTCAAACTCTACTCTGTTCTCTGCTTTTTACTATTTGAGTAGAAACATATCTGTATAAAGGTGAGTCTTTGACTTTGAATCTTGAATCTTTGAATCTTTGACTCAAAGCAAATTTGTGTTTTCATTTAGAGTTTTAGGCACATGGTATTAATAGTGCAACTATACTCATTTGATTGATATTTGTTATTGTAAGACCCATCAAGTTGTATGATAACTATTTGATAATCATACTTGTTGCAATATCGACTACCCAAGTTTGTCTGTATGCCATCCAAAACAAACTAAAAGCCCCCCTCCCTCCCCCCACTTCCCCTCTTAATTGGCAGCTGATACACGAACAAGAGGTTGTCTTGGCTGAAAAAAAAGCAACTGTCGAGGCGTTGCTGGACCCCCCCACCCCCCACCCCCCCAGACCTTTGTGACCAATGGCATATCATCGCTCACTCTGTCATGTTTAACTAAAACCAATCCCCTTTCAGAATGGCATCCATCAGTGTTAGTTTAGAACAATGACAGATTGCCTTCACACTGCACTCAAAGCATCTGGATCTTTTCTCTGGACCCCACCTCCTTCTCCCCTCTTTTATTCATGGTAAACAGTTTGAGTAACAGCTGGCCAATGGGAATTTACAAGTTAATCAATTGTTAGTTTGAAATCACAGGGATGCCCCGTACCCAGCCATCTGCATGTTAGCGTTCATTTGCCATGCTAATTTTCCCATAGGCAAGTGCATATTGATTTCGTCTTGAGAGATTTACCCACACTTAGTAGTTTGAAATGCTTTAATTGACAATGATGAAATTTAAGGAGAAATAGATGGAGCGGGTCACTCGGAGTGGAATCTGAACTGTGTGGGGGATAAAAGCTTGATCTCAAATGTATTCACAATGCTGTAGCAAAGTCATGCACATGTTGCCGAATGCAGAGTAAAACCGCAGGACAAATCTCAGAAAGGTTCTGTTGGCTTGTTATCGCTCGGATTGTGGTCCAATTAGGTTTCCACAAATTGGCTGCTGTGATACTTGTTATAGGCTTGTTTCGTCCTGGTCTCGGCACTTCTCGTGTTATAGGGATGTTACCATTGTCCCCTCTGCCAGGTATGGACAGAAGGCAATAAGCAAGGGTGATTAATCAAATCCAGTGCACATTTCAGGAGGGTTCAAGGTCACTCTCTCATAGCACCATAATGGAACCCTGGCAGAACATTACGTCTGGAATTTAAAAAATTAGGTTTACTTTCCTCTGAAATAGATCTGTTGTGTTTGGCCTTTGTATCGGCACAACCTTGCGTGTCAAGGAAGTGCGGCGTATAGAACTACGGTACGAGCTGTGGTGTTCACCTCTTACCCATTTTCACAAATTGCAGCAAGTGAAAAAAAAAAGCAGGCTGTACTTTATTTAGAATCCAGCCAACCACGATGGGTAATTCTTAGCCCCTTCCACTCGCTCGCATCACACGGCGGGGTCATCCCCCTCGCTCGGCACCTCCACCACTGCTCTTGCATTGGCAACATGGCTCTAGGACAGCCGCCCGGCAGAGCTCTCTCCCCCCCCCCCCGAATCACAAAGCAACGCGGAGCGCAGCGGAGCTGGAGACCAGCCAGCATCCAGGCACTGACAGCCCAGGCAGCTGGGGGCAACTCATAATAAGAGTGAGACAATGAGAACTAGCTCACCTCCCACGCTTTGCATGTAGATGCCAATTCAGAGTTGAAATGGAAGAGCGCCATGCGATTCCTCCTAACCTTTCGCTGATTATGGAACTGCGATTCTATAGAATATGAATATGTATAGAATACTAGGAATCTGAACATTAATTTATTTTCATTCTTAAAATGTAGACATATATATATATATATATATATATATATATATATATATATATATATATATTTATAAAAAATCTCATGCCATGCTCTGTTTAAAAAAACATATATAAATATATTTTCATGAATCAGCAGGAGATTTTCACTGTGTGTGCGCTGTTGGTGTTGGTGCCTTGTGGTCTCTGGTAGCCGCTGCTGCTGAGCCTCTGGTGATAAATCTCGCACAGGCTCACCCTTATAACTAAAACCCAAACCTCATTCAACTTCACATCCATCAGTGTTCGGCGGAAAGCGATGACAAAGCACTTTCAATTACACCAGTAACTGACTCTGGAAGCAGTTCATAGCCGGGTCCAAGCCTGGAGAGAGGAGGAAGAAACAACAGAATGTGGGGGGGGGACAGAATGCTGCTGGTAGAGCATCCGCTTGACTCGCCCCCCAGATAATATAAAAAAAGGAGGTGGTGGGACATTGGGGACACAAGGGTTGCCGCCAGCATTGCAAACCAAAGGGACAATTCACCTATTTTGTGTGCTGTCACCCCTGGAGTCTGATTTATGGTCGCGACACCCTTCCTCAGACCTATTGGTCCATTCATTGGCCACTGAGGATCCTCTGGTGATTAGTGGCTGAAGTATCAAAGTGTTCTCAGCCAGGCCCTATGTCTAGTACCCCAGGGCCTGTTGGAGCCACATGGGGAAGTTGAAAGAGTGGGAGAGGGAGAGCGTGTGTTGTAGCCTGAATCAAAGTACCGTTCTTAACCTCCTATCACCAGAGTATAAGGAGAGCTTTTATAGAATCCATCAACTCTAAATGGTTTGTCCCACAACGTTGGTTTTTCTCTCCCATTTTACCATCCCAGTTTGTAATTATATTATGTGGAGTATGTGCTCTCTAAAAGTTAACATTGCAGTGTTTAATTGGAGTGATTTTACTCATAATTGCGTGATCCTCTCTGCCACTTTTGGCATCCACTTTGTTTGAATAAGCAGTCTAATTTCCGAATTTGTCCTCAAAATTAATCAGCATTGCGTGCTTAATATTGAAGTTCAAAAGTGAAATAATTTAGAACATGTTCATCTGTTTTGGTGTAATGAAATAGTCGAGATCTGTATCGCTGCCGACAACGACGGCAACAAAACCAGCCCAGTAAACATCCAGTGTGAGGAACTGAAGACATTTTTGTTTGTGTGTGTGAGTGCAGAGAAGTATTGGCCCTTTTTGTGTTCTATTATTTGAAATGCTTTTATTACATAAACAAAACAGAGTCTAATCCTCCAGAGGGACTTATCTTTTAAAAGAGTTTTGACTCCGAACCCCCCTGATAAAAGGCCCACATAACATCAGGAGTCCAGAGCTTTTACTTTAACTTCAGGCAATTATGACACAGAGGAGATCTTTGACTTCTGCTCTCTCAATGAAGTAAAAAAAAGAGGTGCTTCTTTTTGTTTTTCCAGACTCAGTTGTGTAAAAATAATCCTGCTCCTCTAAATTGTAGTCACCCATTGGCCTCTGTGAAAACGGTAAGCATGTTTCCGAACAAGCCACGGGGTAAAACAAATCACTTGTGATTTACAGAATTATAAAGATTTTAATAGCTGCAGTGTTTCTCCCTGAGATTGGTCTTTATTTCAAGGAGTCAAAGTTTCCCGGGCGCCCCAGGCTTTTAGAAAGCAGTAATTGGCCAACAGAGAGACGGAGCTTCTCCCTGAGTGATTGAATGTATTTGTTGCTCTGAACTTGAGGGTATCACTCTAAAGATCACGGGCGTAGGTTGCAGGATCCTGTAACTTATCAGAAGTGATTCAATTCAACAACCAGTAGTCCTACTACTTTTATATTCTGTTTTGTTGTAGTCTATAACCTTTTGGTGCAACTTTAGGTTTTGATCGTTAATTAAATTGTTTTCAAATAACTCGGCGTGAAGTACAGGCTTTTGGTTTGTGAACTGAGGGTCCACTAGAATTAATTCAAAGTAATTGTGATGTAAAACCATGGGAGTTTCATACCATATATGATAAGCTACGGTGCCTTTGAGACTTTCGTGGATCTGAACATTTGCATAGTTTTCTGAATCAGTTGGACTTAGTTTTTTGCATGTGGCCTTGTGTAAACTGCGATCATATAAATGAAACAGAAAGGTAAAATACTGTTTAAATTGACTTGCGGGGCAGTTTTGTCGTTTCAAAACAACAGCTGCAGCACAGAACAGAATAATTAACCTATTAAAACAAAAATAGCAATAGAAATAAAACAAAGAACAGTGAGAAAACACTCTGTTTTCTTTAAGGAAATTACACAAAGAGAAGTGTGAAAAAAACAACTGCGAGCGGAACCTCTGACCTTATTATCTATTATCTTAAAGCTTTAATATCATATACACCACATTTTTGGACCATAATTCCACCATACATATTTATCCAAAAACACATTTCTTAGTGTCCCTTGTACATACAGGCACCAATTGTTCTCTGTTGTTCACTCTGTTTTCAGTCGTAACCCTTGATGGACAAAATGAGATCTCTCTTCTCTCATCCATTCGCTCACGGCTAGGAAAGAGTTTAAAGTAACATGTGTGCTGTATTTGACGTAACTCGCTGCCAAGTGGGACACATTGGAAAGTTTTCAGTCTTTAGTTCCCCCCTGCATCTTTTGTCATTCACCCCTTTTACAGTTTACAGCAAGTACACTATATGTTGGAGAAATATGTATTTTCGTTCTCGAAATCTATTAGAAAATATGGTGATCTTTCAAAGAGAGACTGCTTATCGTTTTAAGCCATCCACACAGGGGAGAGAGCGGTCTCAACCGGCGTCTACCCCCTGCTCCGGCGGTCTTCTTGTTAATGTGCTAAGTGTCTGTACTGACAGTGCAGGTAGCTCAAATGCCACTCGGGGGTTTAGGCTTCAATGGCTTTTGGGAAGAAATGACCGTGACCTGTGTAGCCTGAGCCCACATCCCCACACCCTTTCTGCCTGATAGCCTCTCAATGGCAAGTGTCTGCCAAGCAGCCGAGGGGAACGCTGGCAAGCAGCCGGAGATGGAGATGATTACCACATCACTCTCAGTCTGCAAGCTGAAAACTGATACCTGCTAGCAAACGGCTGTCAACATGTTACCCGGAGCCACGCGGAGCGCAGCGGATAGCATGGGCAAAAGATAGGGGACGAGGGATATGAATGGGGGAGAGAGAGTTGGAGCGGGGGCCAAAGGGGGAGAGACAGAGTGGGTATGTTTGTGAGAAGTGATTGTGCCTAAATTAAATGTGATGATAAAGTTATTACAGATATGAATGCGGAATAAAAAATGCTCATGTTTCAAGTCGATGAATTACTGTCACAAGACTGAATCCCAGCATCAGATCGGTGATCAAACAAGCCATGTTGGCATGTGTAACAAATGGTGGTTCTGAAACATCACATCGAAAAGCCTGTCACAAATGTGTACAAAATGTTTGCTCTGATCGCTTGTCTACTCGGCAGGAAATGAATGTACCTTTTTTCCTCAGTTGTACACGATGAAAACACCTTTAACACTGACACATTCGCGATTCACATTCAAGAGAAACGAAAGAATGACAAGAAAGACACAATTGATGTATATTGTTGTAATTGTTACCAGGGGGTAACAGGAGGCAGCGGCATGGAGCTTAAACGATCTGTAATTAGAATATCGCTGCACATAATTACAAAAGATTTTGATTGTCTCAGTTTAAGCACAAGGCCCATTTTAGCTGCTGTCTCAATCCAAATGTGCAATGACAGTTATTGTCCCAGCGTGAAACTTTCACGAGGAAGATGAAAATACAAGATTTGATAGATACGCATCCAGAGGCTTTTAAATTCTAATTAAATGGGTGGCAATCACTTCTTAATATGGACCAATTAAAAATGTTACTTACTTGGTTACTTGCTTATTTATTGCGGCTTATCTTCATGAAATGTCTTATTGAAGTATGAGATGAGTTTAATATAATCTTCTAATACACTATATAGTTGTCTTGTTTGAACAATTCATGCCAGAAAATGAAAAACAATACTATATTATTGGATTTTGTGAAATTAGTCGAATGCAATTGTTTATTTCAGGTTTCATTAAATTCCACACACTCAAATATATATGCTTCGAAAAGAATGTATTTCACTCTGGAACTTTCCTGGGCTACAGGATAAGTATTTCTCCAAAAAATCAATTTCGGAAAGAGACAATGGAAACAAACCTGAGTGCTAGTTTGTGCCAACCCCATAAGGCTTCTACGGAGAAACCACCAAGTCTAAGAAGCACTTTATTAGCCAGCAGGGGGGGGTCAGAAGGAGCAGCCCCAGCATTGATTGAGGTTGGAGGATGCATCCACAGCTGCACTTTCTCTAAATTTCTAAGAGTAAATATGCACCTTTGAAGTGAGGGGTGCCTTGGAGCACTCCTCTGCCCAGATTGTGTGGGTTTCTGTTGGGAAATGTATACGGGAAAGATCAATGGACAGGGCATTAGGGGGAAGTGTGCACAACACTGTCCAGCCCTCGAGCCTACAACACAACTTGGCAGCTCCTGGATGGCCAGTATTATTGAGCTCAAGGCAGTTTAGTTCTTGAACCGGTTATTATTTCTATTTTATTATTTTTTTGGTTTTGGTTTGTTTTTCAAATGTTTGATTTCCAGATACCATTACTTTAGTAATACTAGTTTTAATTGTAGATAATAACTTCAACAGTAGAAAAAAAGCTATGCTGTAAGTTGCATTTGTTATTTATTGGTACCTAGCCAATTTTTTTTCCATGATGCTATGTAGGTGTTATTATGGAGCAATGCATTTGTTTTCCAAACATATGGTGCATTCAAGCATATGGTGCATTCAAACATATGGTACAAAAAAAAAAAGAATTGGTAATTAATTAATCAATCACTTTTCGACCAATTTTTTTATTAATACAACTTAAATTAATTAAATAAAAGGAATTTTTGCTTAGCACCAAATGAACACCTTTTTGACTTGTATGCTAACTGTAATATGTCTATTTAGCCCGACTGACTGGAAACCCCATTTTTGTCTACTTAAAAAGCATGGAAAACCCATATCCTGCTGATTGTGTGGCTGGGTGTGTGTACTTGTGGCAGTCTTCAAGTGCATTTGAGTTGTGCTGAACATACAGCTTTCATATCGTGGTTTATGAAGTCTTGAAAAGCCTTGTGGGATAGCCACATTACTCAATAAGGATGCTCCTCTCAGAGTGAAGATGGTTCACAGTAATGCATGCCATTGTATGCAGAGACCTCAAAAGTCTGACTCCTTCTGCAGAACCTTGAATGATTGTAAATCTAACTTTTGTACAACTCCATTGGCCAAACGAAAAAAAAAAAAGGCTCTGCCTTCTAGTAGTGTCTATCTACAGCCACTAGATTTGTGCATGTGCTTGCTCCCAGGTGTTGCCAGGCTACGGCTTTGCCAGGCTTTTTGAGACGGCAGTTAGCATTTACAACCCTTCACACAACACTGTCATTCATGCACCGCCCATGTGGCAGGTCTGGCATTAATGTAGACCTTAACATCCCCCAGCAGTGTTCATCTGATACTAATGCTAAACAGCTAGAGTCAATAGACGGACCCGTCAAATGCAGCCTCGGACAAGGAGGGTCTTGCGACACATGACTCAACGCTGATAGAATTCACAACATTCACTAACGTATCACAGCTGCACGTTATCTGATTTGAATACTCGATAATAAAGCAGGCCCTCGCTGAGGTCTACCAGTATTGGTGGAGCTACAGTCACAGGAGTTGTGCCACTGGGGCCTGAAGTTGTTTGCATTTGCAGCTTGTTTAAAATATAATTACAGCCTTTATGCTGCAATTCCATGTTCAACTCAGGTACAATTGCAAATAATTTATGCATAAAAAAAAAAAAAAGTATTTCTAAACACTACATCTACTGTGATGCATATGCACAACTTTGTTTACTCTTTTTTCAAACAAACTCAGTCAATTAATTCATGCTTGGGAATGAAAATATATAGCCTTTTGAAATGGAAATCTGGAACAAATGTGGACATTAGCTTGAGGAAACCTTGATTTTTGTAAATTTAAAATGCTAAAACACTACGTGAGGCACCAAATGAGGAGAAGAGTTGTATACATTGCTATATGTTCCAAAGACGAATGAACGGTTCACAAGGTATATGGAGCTATCTTTAGAGGATTGATTTCCCATACCACCACGCAGTTGGCTGCATTTATATTCCATGCCTGTGGCTCCATGACCCCTGGTTCTCCTTTGATGTGGCAGGCAGAAGCACAATTCAGGATGAGGCAGAGAGAGAGAAGGCTGAGGGATAGCAAAAGGTGAAACCGTCTACAATGGGAGGAGGAGGAGGAGGAGGAGGAGGAGGAGGAGGAGGAGGAGGAGGAGAAGATGGAGGGTTGGTTGGGTGAGGGGGGGGGGGGGGGAGTCCTTTTTTTTCTCATGCTCCTGCTGCTGCTGTGGATGGTTCTGGGAGGGTTGAGATGATGGGGTGCAGAAGGGGTAGAAAAAAGTGTTGGTCTGAGAGTTAGCGGGGAAGCCGTGGTGAACCAATGAAGCCATCATCTGACAGATTTGTGAAAAATGTCAGCACAGGGGTGGGTTGGATTGGCTGGTCGGGGGTAGTGGTGGTGGTGGTGGGTGGGCAGGGCGAAGAGGCTGTTTGGATGGGGTGTGTGGGGGTTGGGGGGGGGGGGGGGGGTAGAGGGATAGGTTGATGGTGGGGGGTTGGGAGAGGGCACGGCGGTGGCGCGAGCTGATAGAGACGTCAGCGCCGCTTCAGTAATCTCACGACGGCTGGCCGCAGCGTGGGGGCGGCGGGGGGAGAGGCCCGCGAGAGCGGAGGCATGATGGAGCAGACCACCCTGACAACAACTGGCAGGGGGGCTGCGCACTATGAACAAATCAGAGTACGGCAAGGAGACATTTCATTTTTTTTTCTCATTTCGGATAAATTAAAGAAATCTCCATGGAAATTAGCATGAAACACTTTCTAATCTCTTTGCTGCGCACCACGGACGAAAGGGGTCAGCAACTCGACTCCTCCAGCCCCGCGCTTTCTCTTTCTCTCTCGCCCCATCCCTAATTTCATTATTCCCTCTTGATTTTGTTCCTTCTTATTCCATCATTTTACAGCCTGACACTCTAGAAAGTCCTCCGCCCTGCCCACCCCACTCTCCCCATATTCCTCCTCCACATGGTTCGCCTGAACTCTTTTCAGTGACCACAATTAAGCGTTTAGATTTCAAAGGGAAATCATGAGAGAGGCAAGTGATGTCCTCCGAGTGACACAGGATCAAGCTGTTGGACGCCGTGGAGCTGTGGACGGGCTGAATCCCCCCCAGATCCGTCCCTGCACCCTGACAACCCTTTCCTTACGTCTTTTCTGTAAAGACAAGGCGAGCAATGGAATGGAAGGGAATGAGGGACCCCATAGGTGTGGCCATTCAGTTCATATTCCTCCACTGCGGTCACACGCATAGCATCAACACATGGAACCATGTTCTATCATTTCACCTCTAAGTTCTTCAGCAAAATGAGAATATAAGTAAGATGTATTGGGATATTAAGTAGCATTCCATTTATTGTTTTATTGAATCCATTTCTTTCTGACCTCTAATATATTTTTTGGAGCTTTTGATTTCTATATTTTGTGACTATACTGCCTCTCTTTATTTTTCATTTTTGTTGCTGATTTCTGTCCGAATATCATAACTCCAAAGGAACATGAAGTATTAGTTTTGGGCTTATTTGTTTGTGTTTACTTTGTTTATAAAAAAAGCACAAAAGCGCAAATAATTGATTTAAGATTGTGTGTCACATTAGAAAATGTCTATGAAAATGTCCAAATAAATATAGCATATACTCATAATAATATATAAGGTATTTTTAATATAATAAATAATATTCAAATGAATTTCAAAAAAATGATGGACGGCAACATTTTATATAAACCTTCAGTTAGCATTTACTAATTGGATATCAAAATATCACAGTACGTTTGTATTAAGACCCAATTTACTTAAGTCGTATCTGCTTCTCAGAGATCAATACATACAATAATTGGACGATAACAACTGCATCCTAATCACATTTCCAAATTGAATGAAATTCACAGTTCTCTAACTCAATTTGACAGCAAAAATGAATCCACACAAATAAAAGTACTTTTTTGATGGTGTTGTCATTATCTAGAAAGTCTTGTGAATGATATGGATGAACTTTAGTTCTGAAATCCCACAGCTGTGTAGTTATGCCTTATTATACCAGAATACACAAAAAAACAGGGCAGAGTAAAAATAATGGCCATTAGGATTGAGTGTAAAGGTGTCTCTATATTAGCAGTACACTGAATGCTGATTCATTGAGATGAGCTGCAGAGTTACATGATGACAGTTAATTAGTGTGCTTTGCAGACTTAGCACATTGCAGTGACAACCAATAGAAGCGAATGTAAGATATAGAAACCTTTTTAACCTCTATTTAAACCTTTCCATCCTTCCTAACTTGCCCCTCTAATTAAGCTTTAGTCTTGGACATCCTTCATTATAAAAAAAAAAGGTAAAATCAAATTGTGCTAATTGCACCCAATAATAATGATATAACTTATTCCAATCAGTATTTATTATTGTCACAGTTATGTTGAGGGGAAATATGTAAACATTGGCTATTTTATTGTTTTTGCTATGTATGCTGGAAATGTACATTAACATATATATATTGTTAAAATTACTAATGATTCTATTTACAAACACAGAATAATTTAATACTTAACTTTACCTAATAAAAAGGTAGATGATGCAAATGATAAACCATAACCAAAGAACACAATTCATACAAATAAGTATGTTATCCCTAAATCGTATTCATTATGGTTCGGCTTTTAGTACTACATTGTTTATATCATCAAATATGAAGTCAACTATCTCAAATATTGTGCTATGGTTAAAAAATAAAATTTGCGGCTTATTTAACCCAAAGAGTAACAACAATTGCCAAGGCCTGGACTTGCAGTGTACCTGTTTCAACATGCCGTTCTACCGGTAATAGATAGATGGCACTGCATCCAAGGTAGAGCAAAAGGGCTAGAAACTTATTTTTGCAATCTTTCAGGGTCTTACTCTCATTATCCTTCTGAAAATTAACCTGTCAATTTATCAATCAACACCATCTTGAGTTTTGGGCCTCCTGTTTGGCGACTTGCATTGCGGTCACCGCAATGCAAGTCTGACACACAGATAACCAGGAGCTACGTGTTTGTTAGTGTACTGAATGAGTGTATTATCACTTAAATGACTGCTATGAATCACAATTGCTGCCAGGCTGTTGATAAGCGGCTGAAACACACACACACACACACACACACACACACACACACACACACACACACACACACACACACACACACACACACACACACACACACACACACGCATCCACACCATACTTGATTTTAAGTCATATATCTATGTATGTATTCTTTTATGATTTGAGGAAATAAGGTCATTGACAGATGTAGCATATTGCTTCTTTGTTGCAGACGGCTTCTTTACAATTACAATACAATCTAATGCCAGGTTTATTGAGCAAAATGATTGTTCAGTTTGCCAGCAAAAGCTTCTCACTGATAAAAAAAAATGGATTTAAAAAGTTAATCTACAAGTTGGCAAAGATTATTTTATCCATTTCCTACTATATAAAATAAACCTTGTCTCGGCAACAAGCAATTGAAAAGGGTTGTGTTGAAATGTGTTCATATAATATTAATAATGATCAACCTTGTTATTATTGTTAAAATAATACTCATAATATGAATTGTGATATAAATCATTCTAATGTGGTTTGCAATTGTGATTTCTATATTACGATATTTATAATATATTTATTTTATCATTATTACTGTTATCATTATTATTATTATTGTAAATTCAATTCTTATAATAAACTCAATTTGTACCTTTTATTGGTTTATTGTAGTAAAATTAACACTCCTTTTATAATGACTGACTGTGTTAATAACCTACATAATGACATAGACTCTGAATTTTGTCCAAAATATCCAAATCCAAATGTCCTGATAATTCCATAATATTTTAGTGTAAATATTCAAATGACAGCTTAGTGTTTGATGATATTGCACACATTGGCAACGTTAATTCATTCCTATTTAATCTGTCTCGAATGGGGGAGGATTCAAATATGTGTTTGTATGCTCAGCATGCCATAGAGTTATAATAAGCACTGGGACATTTCTTTATCTCTAAATGGGTTATAATGTGATAAGCTAAACTAGACCCTCCAAAATCCCACCTAGTGCAAGCCGCGGGTGGGGGACCTCAATTGCTTCAGTTCATTCGGCTTTTTTTCAGGTATTTTCCTTTCCTTAGCGCAGGTTATTTGCCTCGCAGATACTGACTAGCTCCGAAAGGGAGTGAAGAGAAGCAGATAGGGTCTCCTGAATAGCGGGAGGGAGTCGTCCGCTCTCAATTGTTGTTATTTGCAAATAGCCTTATTGTGTTGGGGTGCACAGAGGAGGGAGCGTTAGCCATGGAAAATGGTAGGCAGTATTATAAAACGCTGACAAAATAGAGTAGGGTAAAAAGTAACATTACATCTGGTAATGTGTTTCAGCAAGCCTAGCTTCATGATGGAGGCAGATTACTCTCCAACTGAGAGGGAGGCATAGGCACAGTTTCCTCCTTAAAGGTCTGCCATGTTTAGTAAAAAGACAGCGGCCGTGGCTCTATTATAAGGCAAATAAAACTAAAGGGATACTATACCTGCGAGATAAACGAAAACAACTGGTAGAAAATCTGAAAATTATCATTAATCTGAAAATGACACAAACACAACTGCTATCAAGGGGGGTTTTGGAACCACTTTTGATATATACGGTTGTACAATGGGAACTTAGTTTATCAAAAAAAAAAAGAAGAGAGAAAAAAAGCAGTGGGATTTAAGCCACTTGCGGTGGGTTGTGGATGTCTGTGGCCCAGTTTGCCCCCTCCCCGGCAGAGAGCAGAGATCAGCGGTGTGGCCAGATTGAAAGGAGGGGAAGGCCAGAGACCCGGTGTGATGAAGGACACGGACTCCCAGGCAGGGTGTGTGTGGGGAGGAGACTGGGGATGAAGCACGCCGTTAAGACCAATTTAGAGACTTGCTCTAAATTTCAGCGGGACTGATCGATCCTGACGGGAGGGCATCGCACCGCCTGCCAGATCACTTAAACCACTGGCCCTCGTTTCGCGTCTCTTAATGTCATGTCATTGGCTATCATTCGCCGGGCGAACACTGAGCTGTTGGATTTGGTTTCAATTATTACTTGTAGGATTACTCTTTATTTCTTACACTTCGGTAATCAATGGGGATTTTTAGATAATATCATAATGCAATCTCGGTATTGCATTCTCTTTTACTCTCTATTCTTAATCCGAAGTGAAATCCAGTGAGACTGGCTGTCTTGTTGGGTTATTGATTTGCTCCCCCTCCTCCCCCTTGTTGTCCCCCCCCCCCCCTTGTTCACAGACCTGGGACAGAAACTTGAGAGCTGAGGTACAGAGAAGAGGCCAGGCAGCGACCTCTGCACCCCAGGGGTTCAGTACATACAGCTAACAAACAGCTACATCATTTACTGTGTCTGCCACACCAATATTTATACCAATAGTCTGCCTTCATCGTATTAAATTCCTCGTAAATATTTTTACAACCACGTAAACTTTAATACCCCTGAATAAGTATATCCCTATCTCTATGGCCAATGCCGTATGCTGATAGAGTGCGACTATCTACAAGTGCTTTGCTGACATTTCATATGCCACCTATTTATTAGTTGGGATGTTCATTGAAGCAGGTTCAGGTTAAGTATGTTGCTCCGTGTCTCACTGGAGATATTGAACCTGCAGCCCTCTTGTCCTAAGTTCAGTTCCCTAACCACAACCAGCTTGGCCCCTTGAAGGATGAGGTCTCAGGAAGAGTGGTGCTATGTATACCACACAGACAGTGATCTATCTCGTGTTTGATATCATGTTGCTCTGTGTCAACCGCTAATGTTACCTGCATCCCCTCTCTGATGGTTAGATCCATGACGCTGCTCAACATATTATATCCTGGCCCTAGTGAAGAAAAAGAAGCAAGAGTGGGAATTATGTTGTTTTAACGGGATGGCTTCATTGTGCAGCTGCCCTTGACAAATGCTCCCCATCCCAGTTGGTGACATGCTCCACTGTATAAATGGGTTATGAGCCAGACTTATAACTTATGTAGGTCACAATTCTTTTGGACATGTGCTAAGCACGTTCCTATGTAATGAAAGATAATGTCATAAAATTGGATGGGGTGGGTGGGGCATGGTAAATTTATCTCCCATTATAATCGTCCCTGGTCTGTTTAATGGCGACCTTCCACCTGTGCCTTTAACAACAACAGTGCTGGTGTAGATGGAGTTCCGTCTCTGCGGTTATATCTGCACCATCAAAGGCATTAGGATCTGGCAACATTCCAAAGTATTTTGAAAATGTTTTCTCGTCTTTATTCATTTGAAACTTAATTTTTGTAAGTACTTAACAGCTGTGCGGTTTTGCTCTCCTCTCGAAGGCTAGTCCGCCCCTACAAAATCAGAAACGTCTTCTAAATTGATGACAAAGATGAAAAACAAAGCTGTGAAAGCTGTGTGGATAAATTTAGTTTTTAATGATTGTAGGAAATATAAAATAACAGTTGGATCTGATTTAATTTTTTTCTTTCCTTTTCTTTCCTGCACTTAATAATCAGACATTTCAAGAAGCACAATACATTAGGTCTACCATTGTTGTGTTTTAGTCCTCATATCACTGCTTCCTCCAGCAGAGGGGCGAAAGAGGAGGCTATTGTACCTATAATGGATTGCTCCGTGGTTATCCTCGGGGGTTGACTATGCCACCAGCTGAGGTGTTAATACAAATATAGCAGATAATTTGTGAAATAACCTGTTTTTAAGTGGTGGTCCCTAAAAGTGTGACTGGCAGGTGGGGAAACATTGAAGGAATAATTAGATATTTGCTTTGACATTATTTAAAGTTGGGACTTGGAACACATTTTACAGATGACTTATTTGTTGGACTGGATGTCAGTACAACATTTGAGTGGGATTTGGGTATTTTTTATATTTCTGGCGGCAGTTTATTCTTTTGTTCGTGTTTAATTATTAAATGTTTATTTAATTTCCTTTTTTAATTAGAATTATCGTTACATATATCTTTGATACTTTTTAAAACTATATTAATAATCATTTCATTACTTATATATTTTTAATACCACTGCCACTATGAAATTAGTCTACTTGGCACAATTTGTATTATGTTTTAATTTCATTTAAAGATAAATAGTGGGGCAATTGATAAAGTCTAAGCCCCACCTACAACGCCTCTCCGGTTTCTAATCACAGGCAGTTTGGCAGCACAACATAATTAGTTTGCACGCCAGATTTCCCATGAGTCCCCGCCAAGCTCAAAGCCAATCCCTTCCTCATCTGCAGCCCAGAGACTAAACACCTACTTTATCTGGTCCCCCCAAGGCTGTCCATCCACCGAGAGTCAGGGTGCCCTCAGAAACACATTGCCAAGGAAGGCTCCGGCGCTTCAGGCTAGCACGGGTGAAACTTCAGATGGCAGATGGCACAGGAGAGGGAAGAGAGAGAACCATATCTTTAGGGAGGGGCTGCCAACCACAAAAAAAATGAACATTATATCAAGCCATGTATCCTGGGGCAAAGATTAGAGCATGGAATATATGAAAGAGAAGTCCCAAACATCTTCATTTCAAAAGTTGTAAGGGATCAGAAAGTGTGTGATGTGTGTAGGTGTGCCGCAGGGAAAGCTGTGTCCGTGCGAGTGCTTCCATAGGTTGACGGTTAGTCACGTACAACATGTTCAGCTTTTTAAATGTCCTCATTGTTGGATGGAGAAACATTGTCAAAAAGAGACACTTACACTGGTAATAGTTTAGTGACAAGGGCTCTCTTAATGAAACAGTCAGAGCGCTGTTTTACTGCTATGATGTAAACATCACGACGCCATTGCATTGTGAATTATATAAGGTCAATTCTGCATTTCACAAGTAAACCACGCCGCCCAGGAACAGTATGTTATTATGTTGTTGTAATTGTTTCATCTGATGTCTTTCCATTCCATCTCATCTTTCTTTATCTCAAGCAATCCAACAGTCTTTTGGAGTGCTGGATTTGGAGATGGGAATTGTCTCTGCTAGTCAACAGCAAGAAGTGATCAGGCAGTTTTTAATGCCACAAGGCCCATCTGGGAGAAGGACCCTTTTCATTCGACATACTTGGCTGCTTGTCGCCTCACCATAATGGGTGTGCTGAACGAGCTCTGAAGCAATAGCCAATTAAAAGCCTTGAAGGGGATGCCTGGAGGCCCTGCATGAAAGGTTTCAGGTGTGAAATGCTTGTTTTTCAAGAGTGCTGCAAAATGTTGGCGGCTTTCAAGTTTTGCTATTGCCCCCCTGGCTGTCCCTCGCAGCCCACCCCAGCAGCCCTTCTCATGTGGAGGAGGGGTGGAGGGTAGAGGTGATGGCCAAGGGAAGACCACTTAAGTGCAATTTTCTATTCAGCGTTCCAAACCTGTGCACTCTTGTTTTTTTTTGTTTTTTTTCTCACTGCTGCTTGGTAAGAGTGGACAGAGTTTGAAACGATGTGGACAATAGCTTTTTAGCGCTCAATGATGAGGAGGGGAGAATCTGAAGGGCAGACTGGAGGAAATATGGATGAGACAGAAAGTCTGTGCATATGCATGACTGTGTGTGTGTGTGTGTGTGTGTGTGTGTGTGTGTGTGTGTGTGTGTGTGTGTGTGTGTGTGTGTGTGTGTGTGTGTGTGTGCGTGTGTGTGCGTGCGTGTGCGTGCGTGCGTGTGTGTGTGTGTGTGTGTGTGTTTGTCTGTGTGTGTGTGTGTGTGTGTGTGTGTGTGTGTGTGCATGAATGTGTGCATGACTGTCTGTGTGTGCGGGCGCCGTGCGGGCACAGGAGTGCATTTGTGTGTCTGGGTGTGTGCACGTGTAAACAAATGAATTGTAACAACCACTCTTTCATAAACTCCATTTTCAATTCCGCTAAATGGAGGATCGAGTTACATGCAATGCTTTACAGTAACATCAGTATTCAGGATTCTGCCAATCTAGAGTGGGATTTCTGTCTGCTTTTTGTTCAGTAAGGTGTCTTCTTCTTGGGCTTGACAAAAGTATTTAGTAGAAAAATGGTTGCAATTCTGAAATGTTGCACACAACCTACAAAGCAAGAAACAGGCAGAATAATCACACACAAAAAGAAACGCCTGTGGGTACTGAGAGAGAATGAATGAATAAATAAATCCGAACCCAGGTGATGTAAATCTTATTAGGATCATACATCATGTTGGTGTCAGGTGAACGGGAGCCTGTTTATCTGAGCTCGGTGATGTGGTTTACCTAGCCATCGCTCAGGGCCATATATTGCCACTAATAAATTGGTTAAGTCTGAGCACTGTGATTGTAATGAAGTTAAGGGAGTGGGGCTGCAATGTTCTCCCAGCCAGCCATTCAGCCAGCCGTTCCCTCACATCCCCCCTTTTTATCTGTACAGACTGGGAGAGCCCCTCGATAAGATGAAGAGGGGAGAAATCAAAATAAATGGAGTCCATTAAAAGCAGCAATGCATCAACTGCTTGATAAAGTGATTAATAAACAGGCTGGGATAGTGATTGATTAAAGCATTTAATCAAACTGTTAAACAGCCGCTTTTGGCGCTATCGGTGCATTAGCTCGCTTTAAGGCTGTTCAGGGACAGAGCTGCGCTGCGTTGGGTTGAAGTTTTTTTTGAGTTATAATGGTTGTTATTACTGTAAATAGTCCTTATAAACTTGGCTGTAGATGTTAAACAAAAAATGACTTCAACGTTATACGTTACAAATGCTGTTTTTAATGTTAGAAAATAACTCAGGAGAGTGTACACATTCATTATCGTTCCAGGGTGTGGAAGACATTGATGTAACTCTATCTGTATCCCCCCCCCCCCCCATCTTCTTCTGCTGGTAGAGTACAGAGGCAACTAAAAGGTTTTTATAGACTTCAAAAACACTTTCTAATCAATGACTAAAGCCACTCGCATTTTCTGCGGTGGTGGCTAAGTAGGCAATGAAATGCGGGCAACAAAAATTTGTAAATGTCATTCAAAGCCGCTAATGCAAAGGACAATACATAGTGCTGATTGACGTGTTCAGCTCGGTAAAGTTCAGCCTTGATGTATAGCACATTAGGGCGGGAAATTATGGATGTTGTAATTACCAGCAACGAGTGACCTTGTGTAGTAAAGTAATGGTGTCCGTGTGGAAAGTAGACTTCCATCCTTTTTAGAGGTGTAGCATAAAGAGGCTTGGCATACAGCGTGGCTCCAAGTGGCATTTCGCTTGGGCTTTTATTGAAAATGAATGTTTATTAGAAAGTAAAGTAAAATGAAAGAAATATTTTCCCTACAAATCTGACGTTTATTACGGCTGCATGGATGGCTGTATTATTCTCGATGCCAGATGCTATCCATGTTTTTGAATTATACAGTTACACATTCAGTTGCGTCCATAAAGGTGTCCTCAGGATACCTACAACATGTACTATAATCAAGCAGATGTAAGACCTAAAGCTGTATACGTGTGGTTTCAATGGCCTAGCCTGTTTATGTCCAATGAAAACAGAAGAGAATGTAATAATCCTTCCATCCCTCCATTTGGCACCATCAAATATTTCTAACAGAATCTGGTTCACTGGAAATGAAGTAAAATACACTAATACAATTAATTCCACTTTTTCTTATCTTTGATTTTCACAATTTGCCACATCATTTTCGTTTTCATATTAAACAAATTTTAAGATTATTTTCATTTAAACGAAATCTATATAGTAAGAACTTATTGCACAATGTATTTGGTAGGGATTCTAACTCCAATGTAGAAAATGCATCCACTGGCTCCAAAAGGCTCCACCAGATTGCAGTGTATGCTATTTACACAGCGTCCTACATAACAAAAAACAGAGCGTAATTTGAATGGCATATGAATAACTGTTGTTAATTATGCAAATGCATTGCTGGAGGATGCTAGTAGGTTGCAGAACTCTGTCATCTAAAAGGGTATGGTGAGTGTGATAATGTTGTGGCCTGGCCAGGCTCTCTTGATGTAATGACAGGTCAATTTGACTGGCTTTATGCTCTGCCCCCTGGTCCCCCTTTTCTCCCAGTCTGCTGTCGGCGCCCCCCCCCCTCCACCCTCCACCCCTCCACCCACCAAACCCCTCTCCCCTTCTTTCTTGTCTCCCCTGGACTTTGATTTCTCCTTTGTTCTGTTGGCTCCTCTGCTGACACTTTCAAGGAATAAGAGATGCCACACAACCGTGACCCCTCTAGCACCGCAGGGATGACCTTTGTCGTTTCCATGCATGACCTCTCACCTAGGCGCTGACAGCTTGATTAATTGAAGAACGTTATGATTTATGAGTATCTTCTCGTTGCATGATTAACAAGGCAACAGGTGGCACAACCGCATAGCTTCCATACAACATTTCTTAGAAATGAGAAAACAATGGGGGGGCGGGGGGGTGATTATGTTTATAGACCTTGTTTTGTTCAGCAGCGACTTGATTTGGTGAGGCCATATATCATTTTGACTCTGCTGCATTGGTCTGAATGTTTGTGCGGACGTTTACATTAGGCAACGGAACAATGCGGAGAAGGTTTTATTTGACATCGCATTGAATCCATTATATTACATTAAACGGTTGTCAAGTATCGAAACGGAATAAAAAAAACACAAAAAACTCACATTGTCAGTTTTATGTTAGAAACCGAAGCACAAAATGCATACGCGCCCGCTCGCTCCCTATCATGTTCCAGCAAACCCTCACCCTGCCACCGTCGTGACGGACCCATAGGTGGCCTCTCCCGTTTGGTCGTCATTTAGCGAGCGGCACCCGAGCAGAGACCTTGTCTGCCCCTCTCAGGGCCTTGCTCGTTACCTCACCTGACAGCTTGCGCGGTAAGTCCTGTGTGTGTGTTTTTAAGTCCCGAGACTCTTTGGGCTACGGGAATGAGAGGTCCAACTCAGGTGACAAAGGGGTCGCAGGGCGTTCAGGAGGTCGTATCAGCGGTTCCTCTCCTAGGGCCCGGAGCATTCAGCGGGAGAGAAAGGGGAAGAGCGTCGCGCTCCCTTGACACGGCGTCGCCGGGGCCGACGGCGGGGCTGACTGAAAGCACGGCCGATCCCCCCCTTTCTCTTGACGTGGATTTGTTGTGACCTCAACTTCAGCCCGTGACAGCTGATGGCTGATTGATGGGGACATTTCAGCCGCATCAGCAGAATGAAAACCAAGCACTTTAAGAGGAAAACAAAAAAACAAAACAGGGGTCCGTCCCTCGGGGGGATCTGGCTGTGATACGTGTTGGACGTCATTACAAAAGATGGTCAACAAGATGGTCCAAGGCTGTCTTGCGCATGTCATTCTCCATTCCAGAGAGATTTAGTTCTACAGTGTGCTATACGTATAATTAAAAAGCAACAACAGATAAAGCAATGTTACAAATATTGTATCTAAAGTATATAACAGAATATAGTATATACTACACTATAGATTAGATTAATAAACATAATGCTTGCATAGCAAACATTGTGTCGCATGCTATAGGTGGTAGGTAATGATCGCGGCCATGCCTGGGCACCCTGTTTGTGAAGAATTCCCCATCAATTAAAACTTAATTATCTGAGTCAGCAAAGGTTAATTTTGGTCGGGGACCTTTCGATCCGAGGATCCTGACCCGAGCTGCAAGGACCGCTGCACGTTTGCCCCCGCAAAATGTGACGCATGCGATGACCTGTGACATGGGCGGTGACAGCAGAGTAAACCGGGAAACAGCCCCCCCCCCCTCCCCCCCTGTCCCCTCTCTCTCTCTCTCTGAGCCCAGGGAGCAGGGAACTCTGGGAGTGGGAGCGGGGAGGGAGAGGGTTAGGACGACGGCTGGGGCCCCAGACCCTGATCAGCAGCCAATCCTCAGCAGACCCTCCCCTGCCCTGCCACCCATCCACTGGTCTCCTAGAGACCGGCCTGCCCACCGCTGGTTGGCCCATATGTTTGGGCTGCACACAAGGTGGTTTCTGGGATACTGTGGTTGCTAATTATAAATTTAATTTGCATTTTAATTAGAATGGTGGAAAATTAAAGCCTGCCAGCTGGAGAATGAAAAAAAAAAAACGTGCTTTCTCTCCCTCCTTCTTCACTCCTTGTTCCTCGTCTAGTTTAAAAATAAGGGGTACACTGTCCCGTAGCAATTTGCAATAGCATAGCACCGGTGTCTAGTGTCTCTTTAAAGGGCCCTGTCCCTCTTTATTAGGATAATAGTTTGTGCGCATTATAATTATTAAGGAGCAATTTTCGTAGTTGAGTGTTTTATTGGGTTTGATTATCATGTCAATCACCCTACTCATTTATAAATGTATTCAACAATTTGTTTTGGCCATGAGACAGCTCAAGTTACCTTTTGATGAATTTGAATATTTCGATTTTATTTGTATATTTGTGTGCCTTTCCTAACATCCCTTGCGCTGTCGGCTCAAAACAGGCGTACGTCTTTCCACGGTGTTCAGTGGCCGTCCTATGGACATGTTAGCAGGTAGGACATTAGCATGTTTGGGCTGGTAATATCTTTCAGGGTCGGTCATTATTTTCCAATCTCCATAATTCGTCCCGTAGCCCACATTGTTCCTCCACGGTCATTCTCATTCCCTCCTTCACCTCCCACAGGCGTCCTTGCCTAATAATTGTCATTAATTGATTGACAGCTCCGATAGACCCAACTAACCCCGGTTCTGCTCTCATGTCTGTGTTTTAAATGAGAGCTTGTACATTCCCTGACCTTGTCTGCCCATCAGCTGTCAGCGGACAGGGCTATCCTGAGGAGTTCTCACCTAACGCAGAGCCAGCTATGCTAAGTACTAAACTAAGTATTTGATGATTGTTGGGTTAGGCTACTTTCACGTTTTGATTGTTCATATGTCAACACAAATTAAAGCTATAAGAAGAAGTTTAGTCCTTTGAATGGAATCACCGTGGATGGATCTTAGTGATGTAGTTTGTGTGATTTGGTTATCTTCCATGGATCCCTTTTATGTTTCATCGTTAACAGGTTTTTAAATTTCAGAGATATAAACACACATTAGAGCCTTTCAGATAACTCGATTCCAAGAAAGGGGCTTTGACTTTAGCTTTACAACGGCTTCCAATTGAAGTTCTTCTTCCTCAGAATACGGAGCCATCTCGTTTCTTAACAGTCAAATGATAGTGACACCAATACACCTGCATTCTAAATGAGACGAGACATTTTTACAATTTTGTCCTAATAGTTAAATAAGTTTTTTATAGGCCTGTTACGTTAACCCCACCAATGCATGCAGTGTAGTACTGTAAAACAAACGTGCAGCGCTCTGAGCCTCCTCACGTAGGTACTAAATGCATGCAGTGTAATTCTGTAAAACAAACAGGCAGTACTCTGAGCCGCCTCACTAAATGCATGCAATGTCACTGCCATTATTCCAGGTTGTTTTGGTTTGGGAGGCTGCCAATCCCAGTTTTGCACCTCTTTGCACGCCCAGTTTGATGTGGTGTGAAAAACATTCAGACACAGACACACGCCCTCATTAGCATGCATTCAGTGGAGCCATGCAGCACACCCTCCCGGCTCTGAGGGTGGCATTTGGCATGGGCCACACCTGGCACAAGTCCTTGTCTTTTTCCCTGTTCCCGTACTATTAATCATATTAAGTTTCCCTTTGAAAAGCAACAAACAGCTTATTCTATGCTAGAAGTGTTTTCTTTCATTATATCAGATGGAATGATGAAATTAATTGATGCAAGCCCAGTGGTTATAATAGTAAATATAATACATGGTCAATGACTAGACGTCATTTATGTGAATTATTGACTTGAGAGTCAATGGTAACATTGTAACATTGACGGCCTATTCAATAAATGTAAGGCACTAAGACTATCAATAGACATACCATTAAATATTGTATGTGATATAGTGTATTGATGGCAGCCTCTCTACACAGCATTGATTAAACTAATAAATAAACAACTATTAATAAGATATCAATAAGACAAGAGTCCATTCAAAAAGTGGCACTCAGACATTGAATCTGGCATGAGCAGGTTTCTCACTCGGAGACAAGGCCAGTCAGCCCGGCCTGCAGCACACAGTAGCTTGGCAAGACATAGACACATTCTCCACATTCTTGTCATTTCATCTCTTCTGTTGCACTGTACCACAATGTCTCGATCTGCTGAATGCAATTGTGGCATTCCTTTACCTGAGGAATGACTTTTTCGTGAACTTAGGAATTGTTTACATTTTGCCTCATTACTAGTTTTGGTTAAGGCTATTACTGTACTAACATGTTAGCAACATGTTCATTCTCAGACTAATTACATGAAACATGGAAAATATTGAAATAATCTGCTATTTTTTGTATATCCTCTGTATACAAGTATGGAGAGGGCTCGACAAAATACATTCCTCCATCTCTAAGAAGCAAAGCCGCCCCAGTATTAGGCTATTGAAGAGGTCTTTTTTAAGTTTATCTTTGTCACTTGTCATATATTTGAGTCTATGAAGTGGTTTGATGAGGTGCAGGGACAGATATTTGAAAGGATTTTAACTCATTTGAGCAATTACATGCTTAACTGACCCAAGATAATCTGTCATCCAGAGCTTATATCTCCGCCTGGCCCTCTCCGTTCCTATTCCCACTCCCTCAGAGCCTCCTGCCCGGCACAAGAGAAGCTTAGAATGGTGGGATTTAGAGCACAAAAGCTCATCCTGAATGGACTGAAGGCCTCACAGGAAATTAATTGCTTCTAACAAACAGCATGACTGCAAGTATGTTTTGTGTGTCCTTCTTATCAGCCGCCCGAGGTAGGAGTTGGACGATAGGTCCGAGCAAGGGACGGCAAAGGATACAGAGATGTGCTGTAGTTTCTATTTCTGTTTGTTTTCTTCCTCTTTTTTTTATTACAATCTCAGAAGGTCAGATGTACTGCTAAAATCAAAATCCTGAGTACCTTAGTAATCCTTAGTAGTAGGTTAAACTGTTTAAAGCTGCACAGATATTATATAGTCAAGCAATAAACAGCACATACACACCATTCAGCACAGTATATTTCTCAACATATGTACAAAAAATGCAAAAGCAACATGAATTGCATGTCGGTAACAATTAACTGTAAAGTGGGCAATTGGAAAGCTTTCAGGAAAGCATTAGTGAAGGCAGTTATGGGGTTTGCTTTTCTGTGGGTGTGTGGCATATTTGCCCTAGATCTGTTCTCTGCTTGCTCCCACTCCCACATGTCACCATTCTGTCTGCCACCACCAGTGTGGCATCTATCATCCACCACAGACGCCACGGCACCCCACAAAAGGAGGCTGGAACGTGCACAAAGACATTTGCATTTTTGCATCTCATTACGCTTATAATTGCGTGCCAGTGGAAGCCGGCTCTCTGTCCATTATCTCGCGTAATTTTATCAGTGACGTTTGAAATTCATGTTTAAATGTCAATTATTGACTACAAAGAAGGGAGTGACCTTTTGGAAGTCATCTCTCTCCGTTTTTTTTTGGTGCTCCCTCCATCTCTCGCTCTGTCTCCTTCTACTCTCTCGGTCTGTCTCTCATTCCGTCCCCAGCTGTCTTCCTCTTCATCCTCTGCTCGTCCGACGTCATGTTTTCCGGTTGCTTTGGTTGCATTCGGCTCAGCCCCGACCCAACGGGACGTGAGCAAAGCTAAATGACAATATACACACAGCGTAGCTCATAAACCCTCAGGTCTAGCCAACCTTTAAATGTTAAACCAGTGTCATGGTGGTCACGTTCTCAATACTTCTTCATAAAAGCTAATGTGAAGTTGACTCTTTAAGAGTTCAAAAACATGAACTAATGTCCGACTTCATCAGACGTTGGTTCTTGTTGCTGAACCCTCCCAACTCACAGCTTGTGGATCTGAAGACCAGCTGCAAATATCATTCCGTTTGTAGTCAGACTTTACTAGGGTTTTCTCTGCATGTCCATGTACAACATGTATTGATGAACTGTATTAAGGAAGTAAAGACTTAAAGAAGAGTGTGAATCTTTTAGTAGCATGCACCATATAGAGAAGATATGTAGGGCTCCAAAAGATCAAGCAGCACCTAACAACGAAACCTCTGCTGATAGGTTAACAGTTGGTTCCAACACCGATTTTGTGCGTGTTTGTTTGCTGCCTCTCAATTTCATTGTTTGTAAATGTTCATTCAACAAACATTTGTAGCATACAAATTAGGGAAGTGAAAGTATTGATTGCTTTCTTACCGCTGTGAGAAACCAGCGGTTTGCCGCTGAAAAAGAGTTTTACCAAACACACCCATCGAAAATGAAGTGTTGTCAGTGAGAAGTGCTGCTGATGAACCATTTTTGGAATGTGTGCAGACATCATAGCTTGAACAAAGCTGTTTATTGAAAATAATAATGGTAAAGAACTCACAGCTTGGACAGCAAAATCATTCAAATGAAGGATCTAAACAAATAACCGTTATCCAAAAATATAATTTTGACTGATAAACACTCAGTTAAAAGGTAACCATAATAATAAAAAATAATAATCTACACGTTCCATTTTACTAGTCTGGAGACCATCCTGTTCACTTGAACTCATATTCTGTTTGGCTGTACGGATCATTCTGGACCTCTCGCTGTCCACATCGATTTCCAGAAATGCAATGTAATCGGCGCCAATCAGGGACTATTCAGTCATTGATGACGTATACCGGCCAATCAGGGACTGTTCCGTGGATGATGATATATACCGTCCAATCAGGGCCTGTTCCGTGGTTGATGATGTATACTGGCCAATCAGGGCCTGTTCCGTGGTTGATGATGTATACTGGCCAATCAGGGACTGTTCCGTGGTTGATGACTTATACCGGCCATTGAGGGACTGTGTCGGGGTTGAGGGCGTGACGGTTGATTAACGGCTAACGTTAAAATATGTAGCCATAATTGCAGGTATTTCAGAAATAAACTCAATAACAACTATTAAACAAGAACCAGTGTCTGCACTGGAGGCGCTTCTGGGCAGAAATATGTATTTCGCCCTTCTGAACAGTGCACTGTGAATTCTTCGTTTGCAACCACGTGATCAAAAATACATAAAAAGTGCTTACGTCACGACGGCGGCCATCTTGGTAGGAAAACACAAGCGAAAACACAGGCGTCTTCTAGCAGCGAACACAATAGTGCGATACAAATGTCTGAATATTTCTCAAATTGAAGCGGTCCCGCCAGGGGAAGATACCAGCAGAAAGTTAACCTGTTAGGTTTCGACCCCTACAAGCTGAAAAAGGCCCTTTTACCAAGCTTAGATTACGGGTTAAGGGTTTCCTGGTAAAAACGAACGTAGAACTGCAGGCGCAAAAAGGCCCAAAACTTACCAGTTATGAAGTGATTACCAGAAATACGAGTGTTGGCGAGATTTATTTGTGCCATGTCGCCCCGGTAGATTTTCGAAATCCAAGTCGCTCCTCGGTCAACTCACGCGTCCGCTCACCATGAGTTGTGATCACCTTTGGAATCCTAAAAAAACTGCAATTCCCATTCTCCCATATGAAATTATTCGCACAACCATGCACAGCACAACTGATAGGCATTATTAGCCAAACAAAAGAATATAGCGAAACAATTGAGGTTAGATACGCGCTTTGCGATTGAATGAACTCCACTCTAATGTGACTGAAACAAGTGTAGCGGGGCGCAATGTTGTGATTGCTTTCCTACCAAGATGGCCGACTTCCGGTTTGGTTCCAAATTTTAATTAGCTGTGTCGTCAGTTGCAAACGAAGAATACGTAATGTGTTTTGTAACGCTGATTGGCTGAAGGAGTTTGTCAGTCAAGGCAGGTACTCCTGCCCCCTGAAGTTAATGTGTGTGGCTAGAGGTCAAGACTGATCCATGATGCGAAACAGAATGTGGTCTCCAGGTGACGTTTTTGCCACCATGGCAAAAACCCACATTGAAACTACATGAACTTCAAGTGAAATGAACAAAAGCAAATCTATTTGAGTTGACTTGTTTCATAATAATATGAATGCTGTTGCAGAAGTCCCTGTATTTTCTTTACCATGGAGGAGACTCAATGTGTAACAGCGTTATATTGCTGTGACACAACACAACGGTATAAACAAGGCCTGCACATGATGACGGCAACAGAATGAACAAGCATGTAATGAGCAATATAAACTCTCAGAGTGTATCAAACTACTTCCACCTCCTAATAAATGAGGCTCAGCCCGCCAGGATGCATAACATCTGATTTGATCTGGGAAAGAACATCTCCCTATTAGCATCCCCTAGCACATATGACAGTAATTGCAGTCTTACTCTCTTCCTGTTGTCTTGCTCTATTTTAAATACATTTTGAACATTTACCTCGTATTGTGGGGCTTTTAGGAGGCATTATTGTCTAGGGGGTATCACATAAATCGCTTAGGTTATGTTATTAATTAAATCAAAATAAGTCTGCAACGCATAATTTATTCTATCCAAATACCACAGGATTGCCCACCACAAATAATGTCAAAGTCTGACATTTTAAAACCTTAACAAATAACTTAAGGTAATTCATTTGGCTTTTTAACAGTTAATGACCATCTATTTCTACCCATACCCTACTCTTGTAATGTAATTATATTTTATGAAATGTGAGGCATGTTTATGTGTTAGTAACACTAACAATTGTGCACCAATAAAGTGTTGAGTGTTGTGTTCACCCATTGTAGTTCAATGGTCTGACACCAGCGAACCACCAAGCCCAACTAAAGGGGCATATTTTATAAACAAAACATCATTTGAAACCTATTCTTCCCAGGAATCGTTAGAATATACGCCGGTAACACAAATATTAGTCCAATTTAACCTAGAAAATAAATGTGTTGCACTGATTTCCATCCCTCTTTTGAGTATTGGAGCATCGGCTGGTGGTCCTCCTCGCTGATGCACCCATCGGTAATTAAGCGAGTGCTCTGTAGCGGCAGGCCAGCGCTGACAATGAGCAACTGTATGACCCGGGCATATGACAGCATGAACTTCCCTGGCCCCTGCCTCTCACCCGGCCCTCAGTGGAATAACACTTGATCCATTCGCTGGTGGAAGCTTTCTCCACGCCCTCCTCCTCCTCCTTCTCCTCCTCCCCTTTTTATGGCCCGTGGGCATGTGAGGACCTGGAGCCAGCCGTGCTTATCTGACCCTAACCTTGGCGTATGCTGACCTTGACCTGCACCTCACCCCCTTCCCTCTTCCTCAGGGCTACATCTGTTCCCTTCCCCAGGACACCCAAGTAGTTAGTGAAATTGAAACATCACCTTGGGGTTCCATTTGTTTTCCTCCGGAGGGGTGGGTCCAGGGTTGTCATTAGTGACTGAACTTGATCCTGCGCTCCGCTCTTAAATTTGTGCGCTCTCTCTCTCTCTCTCTCTCTCTCTCTCTCTCTCTCTCTCTCACTCTCTCTCTCTCGCTCTCTCTCTCTCTCTCTCTCTCTCTCTCTCTCTCTCTCTCTCTCTCTCTCTCTCTCTCTCTCTCTCTCTGGGTGTGGAAGAGGTGCCTGCGTCCATCCGCTGCATGTGATGAACGTGTAGCACAAGTAATGGCAGCGTAATGCACGCCATGGAACCTAATCCCTGAATTGTCGCTTTATCTTCCTTTGCTGCTATCATATACCATAGTGTTGAATGCACTTGTCGAAAGATACGTGTTTGTTTTGTACAAAGTGAATGAACGTTCATAATAATTGCTGTTCTGCAACAGAAATGGGCGTACCTTGACGTATGTAGCGCGTAGTTGCTGGAGGTAAATTGTACTTTTTAAAATACTAGTATCTAGATGGCAATATTATAAAGCATAACGATATAGCTGTTATAATATGGACAACCATTATAATTTGTTTCAACACACACACACACAGCCCATACTCTTGTGTGGCTACATTGGTCTGCTGCACATTGTATTGGGTTTACCTCCATCCCCAGTGGTCTATGCTGCAGATAATATCTTGATTGTGATGCCCTTTATTATTCCTGCCTCATTTTTTAGCAGTTCTGTGATTTAGATGACCTTTTTGGAACTTTCTTCCTCCCTTTTCATTTTCTCCCAGAAACAGACTCTCTCTCCCACACGATTCAGGAAGACAATGCCCATATTAATATGTATGAGGACACATAGACAATGTCGGGTTTTAATGGATAATACATTAATGAATTCCCATTGATTGTTAACTATGCATTCTCTATGAAATTCACCTATGACAGAACACCGTCGCTGTTACTGATAATATTTGAATAAATCATAAAAGTGATTGTGGTGGTTTGTCTCCCTCTTACAGATCAAGACATCAAATTTGGGACAGACATCATGCAAGAGAAATGTGTTTGGGAAATAAAGGGTCGGGGAAGGAGAGACAAAGGCAGGATCATGTTCACCAAGCATGAGAAAATGGACGCTCCATCTCTATCAAAGTCATGGTATCCGATCACTCTCTAGCCACGGGAGAGGGTAAAGGTTAGCGCTCTGAAACATAGCATTGATCCTAACACCTGACAGCACTACACTTCTTTTCCCCTTCCTGTCCGCTTGTCCTCCATCTTGGAAGCTCATTAAGGATCTTCTTGGATCTGTCAGGATTTATTTTTCATATTTCTAACGCAATGTTTTAAATAAAAAAACAACAAAGAAGCAAATACATTATTATTATATATAATGATGAATTTGGTTAATTCTGTGCTTATTATTTAGTTAACGGGTTCTTCTTCCTTTGGATAGTAAAATGGAAGGTGTTGTCAACAAGCAATGCATATCATAAATCAGAGCTAACTGACTGAATGAATATCCACCCACGTTCTAAGGCAGGGCCGTGGTATTTGTATGGTCAATGTGACCTTACTCCACACCCTTTCAGATTAGGTGCACCACATAGAAAATTGCGCTCTTGCTGAAGTCCATAAATCATATCGAGGCATTTTTTCCCTTTAAAGAGGTATGTAAATACCAGTGTACTAGCTAGGTAAACAACACTAACCCTGATAGAAATGGCTCGAAAATTGAAGAAAAGCACCTTATTTTCAGCTGAAATTGCTTTTGAAACCCAGTCCTCGCACATGGGACGAAGGAGCCATGAAATGATTTGTGCTGGGGAATAGAAAATAGCTTGATGATAACCACACTCGACACAGTTACTGTGTTGGGTAGTTCTTGCAATGATCAAAGATATCATTGTTGCACATTATTTCCCCTATGTGGACCCTGAATGCACATGTATCTAAAGTGACATCTACCCCTGGGCCCAATACATTCTGCTCTAGAGGATAAAGGCCCTCTACCACCAAACAGCTTGGGCCAGGTTCAACCAATCGGTCACCATGTCGCCATACCAGCTTTCTCTCTAGCGTGCACTCGTCAACGTGGAGCAAGCACTGCCAATTATCAACTCGAGATAATCAGTGTACAAATATTAATCTTAAATCTATTCAATATGTTATGAGAACCATTTCAGATTACATTCGCTCAAATTCAGGATAAATTGTACATTTGGTATGCTCAGACCCTGCCGCTCCTTTTCGCTGGGGTTTGCAGCGTTTATAGCAAATGAGGGGCCTTCTGCTCTTTGGCCTGGTCTGCTCAGTCTCTTCATCACCTCTCTTGGCACAAAACTGAGGCAAAAAAGGCTATTCCTCTATTCAGCTTACTGAGCCAGCCTGTATCTTCTGGCTCCTGTTTATTCATTCAAAGACAAATCCAAATCATATATACATAGGGGTGGTGTATTTTTCTTACTGGCCTGTTTGGCATAGGAGCAACACTTTAAATGTCATGCTACCTGTCCACATGAATAATGCAGGACAAGGCCTGTGGCTGTGGAAGATAGAGCAGCATCCCGCCGTCTCTTACAACCTGCTGCTGCCAGTGGCATCCCCATGACGGTGGTATCACGGTGGCCGATGCAGTTTGGCAGCCCCGGGCAGCCGACTGCTGAAGAGCAGGTCCCATCATGTTCTAAGCAGTCTTGATGGGCACCATCGTGCAGCAAACTGTTTATTTCATCGCAGTAGACCATTGATGCCTGCAGTAGAAATTCCTGTTATCTAATCAAACAGCAATGGTCAGTGACGATGCCAAGTCCGAAATCCACCAGCCGCAGGGGAACAGGGGGGGGGGGGGGGGGTGCAGATTAACTGCTGCAATGCCAATGTCCTACATTCAAAGCCTTCCTCCTAAGATCTGTTTTTCTGTTAATGTTAAAGTACAGCTATCCCCAGGAGTAAACACAAATACGAACAGAAGTGCGGACATACAGCCTAAAGTTGGAGCCTTTCATCGGACTATCACAAAAAACCACACAGCTTGCGCGAACAAGACCTGATATATTCGAACACTGTTGGTGTCCCTTTTCCCACTATAATAACTCCCAAAAAGCTGTACCTTTGCCAGAGATCACGGCAGCATGCATAGTCACAAAGCACACCTAGCACAAAGAGAACAGAGAAACAGTGCTGATCATTCATTAATAGGTCTCCTTCCTGTGGCTCGCCGAAAGCATTAATAAGACCATCTTTTCAAGAATTACCCTGCTGTGTGGGTGTACATTATTATGACCAATGAAGCAGAAGCGCTGGTATATGCGAGTAAATGGGCTCTGGGCGCTTTTATAATATTTATTTCACAGTCTGGCATGGAGGTAATGATATCAGGGAGCTGACGGAATTCTCCACCCAGCTGGACACGTTAATTGAGAAGGCAGGATTTAAAGGCAAAGTTCACCGTTGTGCAGATGGCGGGACAATGCAAGTAGGCAGCCCTGGGTCAGTGTCAGTTCCAAGCCGTAACTTAATGGCAGCTCTTTTTGTAAGATCTTTTTTTCCCTCCAATGTTTGACACCTTTGCTGTCCCTGAGGTCTGAAGCCGTCGGTGAGGTCTTTACCTCGACGCCCTCAAAGACAGCGATATGTTAGAGTTCATAGCGTCTGAAATTAACCAAGTTTGACAGAAGCTTCTTGGAGCGTTTGTGTGGTAGTTTGTGTGTGTGTGTGTCTGTGTGTGTTTGTGTGTTCATATGCATAAAAAGCGCAAGCCCACGGCATTCACTGTATTTGTATGTAGCTGTGTGTAATAACGTACTGCAGCTTGAGAAAAGAGTTGTGCTCAACGTGACAATCAATGGTGTAAATATAAGACCACAATAAGAGAAATATGCCTCTTTATATGTACTCTTAGTCTCCGTAGGTGAAGTAACGCGGTGGACACGGATGCCCCGAGTAGAGATGGCCAACTGCAGACTGTTTATTTACCTCTCACAACATATCACATGAAATAGGAAGTAGTTTCACTGGAGCCAGCTGCCTCGGGGACTCGGTTTATCTCCCACAAATACCTGTCCCCTCCGTCAGAGATCTATCCAAACAAATTATATGCTGCGCGAGGTGGGAGCGTTGCAGTAGCGTGCGGTAGCATGTGTACCATTTCAGGTGTAGCGAAACAGGCATACTGGATGTACACTTAGATCTCTCTTTTTTTAATGGCTCAATTTGTGTGGTTGCGCATTATAATAATTAGGATAATCATTGTAATAAGAACAAGTAATAACCGTCATGAGGATAATTACCGCGCCGTATTGCTCAAGATTTAAAGTGTTGATTATTACAGCGGCGGGAGCCATCCGTCCACAATGCCGTCCACAACGCACACGCAGTCAAACAGATGGGCCAGCAGAGCCGAGAACCAATGCTGTCACACCACACATTTAGATCAAATTAGAGTAGCCCGGGCTACCCCCCTCCCCCACCCTGACCACAGACCGGAAAGCAGGTGTCTGCTTAATATTTTGGTCAAAGATCAGTGAGTTAAAGGTTGAGGCCAGGGCTAGAGGGGGCTGGGGTCATCCCGGCGCTAGGGAGGTGCTGAGACTTGATCCCCCAAGTCTGGAACAGTCAAACCCCAAGGTCATCCATTAGTGCTCCGGCCCATGGGTGCTGGAAGACCCACGATAAATTTACTGTGCACCCTTAACCCTTTTAATACTCCCTATGACCTGCATGGCTAGATCAGCTCCCCGAGGGAGGGGCATGTTACATTATTATCAATGTTCAACCGTTGACAGCCATTATATTCTGGGAGGAAAATGTATCATGGGTGACTACAGGAATAGTTAGACGCAGGCATTAGCATTGGCAATATTTGTAAGTCATCCAACAACCTTTCTTAATCAACTTAATGACACTGCAATACAAAGTTAGTTAGTCTTCACAGTCTCACTGTATCTCACTGGATTCGTAATGTCGGTAAGAATGACAATTTATGTTACTATGGCCATCATTGATCCATCCACAAGAGACAAGCCATGATGTTAACGTCAGCGCTAATGTTTAAAGCACACCAGTATACAGTATGTGGTTATGGCCTGGTCATCTCTATCCCCCCAACACCTTTTCCACCGGTGCTGTAGAACATCACTGTTATACACGTGCTCTCCTTCTGTTTTATCCTTCTCCGCGTTGTATTATTAAGAACAGGGGAATACAGCGATGAAGGAGATAAAATGCCAACAGTGTCAACCACTCCCTTTAAATAAGACATTTCCCATGATCCCTTGCTACCCTGCTCCCTCAAACCTTTTGAGGTGTCAAGACTGTACGACAGGAGGAGAAATTACAGTGACACAGTGTTGACAGGAAGAAGAAGACATTCCCCCCCCCCTCCCCCTTTTCTCTCCAGCCCTCTCCGGACAACGGAGAGAGCCGTCCCCCCCCCCCGACAGAGACACAGGCACTAATGATTCAAGCAACACCTGGACTTGTGCCGTGCGAAGGGAATCCCTGGCCCCTGGAAGCCACATAGCGTTGTCGTTAATGGGATTCTGTACCGGGCCGCTGTTGATTTGATGTCTCCCTCGACCTCTCCCCATGGCCTGCCATTTTGACACAGGTTAATTTCCCCCCTTGCCCAAAAAGACTCCCTGTTAGAAGGTGTTGCACAAGTGTTAGGTGTTCATCTTGTGGCGTCGAGCCTCCACCACCACCGCCGACACGACCACCACCAGGCCCCCCGCTGTGTTGAGCTAACAAAGGCTGAGCAGCAGAATGTACGCCGCGTTGCAGCGTGGGTGGGTATTAATTAAGTCAACATAAGCTAGGTAGCTACGTGAAATGAAATATGTTTCAGCGTGATTTTCCAAATTGTCTATGATTCTGTGATGAAAAACAGACGGAAATACAGAAAAACTAAATACTAATTGAAATAATCATTATGTTTCATACTAAAAAATAGTCAATTATGTTTAGCCACCAATGGTAATGTTAATTAAGTAGTTATGATCTCTTGAAGCAGTGACAAAAACATATTTATCACATCTTTATATTAAAACATTAAGACTACATTATCTCACATTGTGCTTGTGAAATCTAATGTAGTTCCCGGAAAATGGTACAACGATATATATGATATATATTTTTACTGCTAGAAATCCTCCCTGACATGAGAGTATCATATTAGTCTGTTGAGTCTCAGGCTGCTCCCCCTTGAGCTGCCATACCACTCCCTCCCCCCAACACACTCGCACGCATGCGCGCTCGCACGCGGGCAGTCAGGCAGGCAGACAGGCAGGCAGACACACACACACAATACACACACACAGACACACACACACGCACACAAATTGCCTCCCCCCCAGACACACACACACTCATACGGACACACACACCCACCTCCCCAACACACGTCCTCCATCCCCCACAGCCTTGCACATGGCTGGTGGCTTCTTTGTGTGACCTCTCCTCACACTGTTCCATCTCCACATCATGCGGCTAGCCTTTCACAACAGCAATTCAACAGCAACAATCACACACTCACGCCTCAAAGAAGATCTCTTGCCCCATTTGCCAACCAATTAAGGGCCATCTGGGCCTGGATGCAGTAAAAAAAAAACTGCAACTGCAAAAAAAGTATATCTATTTACATATATATAAATATATATGTAGTTTGTGTTACATTACATACAAAGAAATATATATATAGGTGTGTGTACGTGTGTATGTATATGTACATATGTAAACATGTATATATGAACTTATATATATAAATGTACATATCACAGTATATGTATAAATGTATATAAATACGTTTATATATTTATATATATATATATATATATATATATATATATATATATAAATACATATCTGTGTGTGTGTGTGTGTATACACATGTATCCATTGTTCTTTACAAGGTGACTGTTTGAAGCCCTGAGAAGCTCCAACCCCTGGTTCTGAAGTGGCGGTGTACGTGTGATTCCTGCTGAACTTGGGGTCGTCCGTTCCCAGTGGCTGCACAGGGGCCAGGCGGTGGTGAGCAGCAGGGTTCAGGCACCGGGTCACTGCAGCCTCAGAGGTGGCCAGCCAGCTCGGTCCCAGGAGGGGACGCCGGTGACGGGTTCACTCTGGTTTTCTTTAGGGTCCACTGAACCTTGCCGGAGCACAGAAAAGACTCTAGCGTTCTGCAGGGGCCTACAGAAAGAGGGAGCACTCTTCTCATCTCTAGTTCACACGACTCCGAAAGAGGGGCAGTCTGGAAGGGTTCCAGTACGCCACACTGAATTTCAGCCTCAACCTCACGGTGGCACTGGCAAACCGATTGGTCCTCCCGGTTCCTCAACACATAACCTATAACAAGGGGCGGTGGTTCTTTGATATGCACAGTGACAGTTCATTTCACTGTTGGGGTTCAGCCACACCCCAGCATCCTTGGTACGGGAACAGAAAGTCGGCTGCTTTCTTGTTATCTTAGCCAGGATTAAAGGTCAACTTTCCCTTAATCAAAAAGGCAGGCCCATTGGCATGCACTATCCCAGCTGTGGCCTTGGCCTGGTTCCCCCCCCCCCCCTTCTGCATCGGTTCGCCCTCTTACATTGTTCTGGGCAGCACATCCAAGAGCTCTCGCTGTGTTATGTACTTAACTGAGGTCAGGCTTGTCATTATCTGGTTCTTGTTGGCACCAAGGCCACCTCCTCTGACGATCTGCCTCCATTTTAGACCCAAAGCTTTTAGCACTCCCTAACAGTTAACCTCCGAGACTACCACCAGGCAGTCAACCACCTGCATACCCGTAGCCCAAGGCTGGGGCTCTGTTGAAAGGTAGTGCGCTTCGTGACATTCCGCCACCGTGTGTGGTATTCTTTCTGACCCGGTGGAGGTTTAGCACAGATGTTTGGAATGCTGCCTCTGATCATTTTAATTTTTCTGCACCAAGGGGTCAGCAGCGTTTATGCACCAGCAGAAGAACGATGTTTCGTTACTAATTAGGTGCCCTGAGAAGAATCCCACGGCAGTGCCGTGTTGTACGAAAATAAGAGCATATGCATGCATAATATTTGTGCTCGTCCTTGGTTATTATGATTTTTGGTATAATGTTTAATTGCTCTTTGGGTCTGGAAAAGAATGAATGGTATTTTTCATTTCATTTTTCGATCCTCAGTGCCCAATAATGTATCTCCATTCATGTCAACGACATGCCTTCTTACATTGAAGAATTGTTTTCTTCAAATATACGTAATTTGGAAAATACCGTCTTCCCCCATCTATCTGATTCTTTCAATTTCGCTCCCTCACCCAAAAAGACACACATGCATGCATATACACAATAACCCACACACACATGCACGCCCACATAGAGAGAGGGAGAGAGAGAGAGAGAGAGAGAGAGAGAGAGAGAGAGAGAGAGAGAGAGAGAGAGAGAAGGGGAGAGGCAGAGAGAAAGGGAGAGGGAGTAGAGAAGGAATGAGGGAGGGTGGATCACAGATATACCAACTCCTCTTAAATCTGCTCGCCCGTACCACCACCTACCCCCTTCCCCAGCCCGCATCCCCTCCTCCATAGCAATTTTGTCAGAAGTTGACAATGTCTTGATTTAGTTGTCTGGCTGTTCCGGCCAGTTTCCCCTGCTGTGCTAATGTGAACAGGACATCCCGCTGAGCAGCAAAGAATACCACTTCACGGCAGCCGCCTAGCTGGCAGCTTTTATTTATGGCGCTACTGAAATGAATGGGTATTAGTGTCCAAACATTTCACCATGCTCCTGCAGCCACACACAAAAGCCACTGATTTCCAGCAAATCTGCACTTATTTTATTCAAAAAGACTACACCGGACAGAAAGAGTGGGAGAGGGACTATAGGAAAAAGGGATACAGAGGAAAAGAGAGACAGAGGCAAAACACTTATAATGACTTTAAAGACCTTGGGGAAAAGAGTGGGCAAAAAATCCATTTGAAAAAGGTTTGCAAGAAATGAAAAAAATGAAATAAACTTGACTTTGAAATCTTTACAATTTTTTTTTTTCAGGTGGTGCTGCTTCGAAAATGAATTTCTCTAATTTTACATAATTAAAAAATAATAAGGGACATTTTGTTTTTGTTGACTGATAGTGAAATAGTTGATCAAACAAAGATCTTGTATCACACCACCGTTGATGTGATGCAGGACCCGTTTCAGGCCAATCATCGATGAGACGTTTCCGCTTCTTAAGGTGTGGTATCACTGAAGCCTCCTCGGCGCCTGGCTTATCTGGAGGGGCCCGGCCCCAGCCGAGTGGGAGCAGGCTCTGGGGCCCGGGGCCGGCACCGTGTTGGGCCTCACCGTGTCGGGGCCCTCATCAATACAGACTTCCCGCCTGCCCCTCCTGTCCCTCTCACCCCCACTGCTCCTCATCTGTCAACGCTGCCCTTCTACAAACACGCTCGGTTGACATTTTGAAAGACATTTTGACATTCACCCACAATATGGATTTTTGTTGATTATAGCTTTCTGTCTGTGAAGATTGCAGAAATTATTGACCGTACAATTCTGACTATTTGCACAGCTACTCCGCGTGGCGTCTCGGTGTGGAGTCAAGCAATAATGTATTACCTAGTCTTTCATAACATCGTTCTGTTATCCTTCCCTCTGTTATTTGCTGTTATTTCAGCCGTTATTCTGCGAATTCCCCTTGGCTCTGACCCTTTCTGTGTGCCACCAGAGATCAGAATCCTGCAAGGCTTTGGTCACTGATGTCATTAAGATTGGGATCTGATGCACTCGATGTCCGCTGGTTAAATGCCCCTGGCCACAACTCCCCATTGTCCCCTGATTCCAAGCGGCAGCCCTGTTTCTCTTGCCGCATAATAGCCCACAGGTTAAAGTTCTGCCTTTTCTTTGAATTTACATCTTTCACAGGCCCTTGTCTCTTGTTATACGCTGGCATATTCCTAACCCAGCCTCCCCCTCCCCCCTCCGTGCTCCCCTTCGTTCCCGTTCTTTCATTTCTTTTCTGAGTCTCCCTGGCTCCGGAGCCTGGAAGGACTGTTTGCCTCCCACAACCAGGCATCTTTTGCGGGGTCAGAGGAGAGCGACTTGACTTAACGGGTCAACGTAAGTGGGCTCCGCCCTTCTCCAGAGGGGGGAAGCCATGGAGCCCTCCATTAGAGCTGACCCCGACGCTGCAGCGCTCTGGCCTCAGCCCTGGGTCTCACGTGGCTCTCTCTGGGAGACAGGCTGCTTATTAAAGCCTGCCGCCCGTCTGCAAGATTAGGCCTTCAGGTTCCTCCTCCACCACTGTGACAAGTGACGGTTGCTGAGGATGACCGCCTCAAATAATAGATAGGGAGTGTGTGCGTGTGTCTGTGTGTTGGTGTGCGTGTACGAATCATAGAATTATAATTGCTCTTTCATGATGCAGATATTGTAAAATGCATCCTGCGTTCATATTACAGGGAATTAATTGGGGTTTGCAAGGGGACATATTTGCCGCCATAATTTGCTCCAAAATAAACAGGAGGGTTCACAGTGGGGGCATATCAAATGCGGAACATCATCTTTGTACTGTACCTATTTAACATCCCCTGCTTGTACACAGACGGCGAGAAAATAAACATGCACACTCGCACGCAATCACACACGGTGACCTCGTACCCGTGTGAGTCCTCTCTGCGCCGCGATGCATTTACCTAATGTCTCCATGGCTGCTAATTCACAGCGGAAAGTCCTCTTTTCTTGCGCCTGTGATGGTTTTTCTTTTTGTTGTTCAAAGCGCAAAGCCATTAACGGCGTAGGTTTGGTTCTCTGAAAACCCCGCGGTAGGGACACAGGTGTGCTTGGGGTTACAGTGCCCTGAACCAACCGGTTGGGGATGGGGGGGGGTGGGGGGGGGGGGGGTGTTGGTAAATGCATCATTCGGTGAAGGTAACTGTATGCACACAGCCTCTGTCATGGCGGCCTGTTTACACAGCATTATGGGCTGTCTTCTTTGTTCATATTCGTGATTCTCGCAGTGTGAAATAGTTATTTCTTTCAGCAACGTTGGAGGGCAGGTGATGGTTGACGTCGGGGTCAGAACCCGCAGTACGGCACGCTCCCCGTCTAACGCAGCATATAGTCTGCATTATTCCATCTGTGAGCGCATCCGCAATCTCCTATTGGAGTTATTGATGTTCTGATGCTTAACAAATCGCACCCTCTAATTGATTGGTATAATGTGGAATATGTAAAAAAAGAAGAAGAAAAACAGACCTAATTATAAGTGTGAACAACACCAACATTTACCAACATAATGATCTCCATTTCTTCCTTCACACCAATCTCTAATGATCACAATGTGATAAGGTAACAGGTAAATCTAAGAGGTGTTAATGAATACTATATTTTCAAGCTCTCTCATCTATTTCAAACCGTTTTCTTATCAATATACATCTCGGATAAGTTGTACGCAATGGCAACAGGAACTAAGAAATCAGTTTGTGGGCTCTTCAGTTAAAAAAAAAAATATTTTTATTTCTTATTAAAGTGTTGATCAATTCAGGGATGAAAAAAACATAGACATCTGCCTACGAGCAAAACGAGGAAAAATAAGAGATACTCTCAGCTCAATTAGAGGGGTCAGACATCGGAACAGGGGAAGTGATATCATTAGGCCGGCCGACTGCACAGACTGCTGCAGCTGCCGTGCCTTAGCAGGGGAACTGCATCTCTCCCCCCGTCCGTCTCTCTGCTCGGCTGACCCGTGCCTGCCTCTGGAGCACTACCCACCCCCTGGGCTTCTAGGGGCCCCAACCCCAAACCCCCCCCCCCCCGATCCCAGTGGCACCAAGCGGACTGGGAAGAAGTGAACTGTGCTGCCACATAGGATGACAGGACTGGCCACTCTGCTAGGCAGCACACAGACAGACAGGCACCAGCCACACAATCTCGCCCTGTGCTGCCAACTCCATCACTGGATTCCTCTATGTCTGTTAAGTCATTTGTAAAAATAACAACTAACCGCCTGGACGGAGGAAGACCAGATTGTTGGGTCACGACACAATTGAGGATTAAGGTGTGGTTTTCACGTGAATAACGCAACACAAAATGCATGAATTAACGTTGAATTTTGTCCATATTTGGGTTTATAAACCGTGGTTCATACACAAAAACAAGATTGAAATAATGAAACAGCCCCACGGACCCCCCCCCCTCCCCTTCCTATTGTCTGGGGCCTGGAGAGAGAGACTCGAGCAGGAGTCAGCCTAATTTCTCCTTTCTTACTCGGCCTGCTCGTATGTTTTGTGCCGTTGTGCTTTTTGTCTGCCGTGATTACTCTGAGGATATCATTACGACATTCAACGGCAACAGGAATTCTTCTGTTCCCCCTTTCATATCAATTAGTAGGGGACGGTAATTTAAACTGACAGCGGCGTGTATCTTGAAAGGCTGGCTGGGATGCTGTGGCGGCGTCATCGCTATGCAGCCAGGAGCCACCCTCCCTCCACCCTCTCCCTCCACCCTCTCCCTCCACTCTCCTTCCCAGTTCCGTCGCTCTCCCTCTCTCTCTCTCTCCCTCCCTCCCTCCCTCTCTCTCTCTGTCCGCAACAAGGGGATTGTGAGCTAAAGAGGACAATGCGAGTGGGAGCCAGTTCTTTGATAATTAGTTATTGATTGAGAACAATGGGCCTGGCGTACACTGGCGTATTAGCTCCACGCCAACAGGTCGCGACACCCAGAGCAGCCATCAAGAAACCAGGGCCAAAACATGCCTGACTCCCCTAATAAGATATGGCTTGATGTTTCTCTCTTTCATTTCCTTCTCCTTTCCCCTTCCTCAGGCATGTTGGTGCTCGGGCTTCACGGGGGGTCAAAAGTATTAATGCTTGTGCACAAACGAGCGCTTGATGAGGGGGAATTTAATTAGGGGGAAAGCACTCGGTATAAGGCTATCCATGCCTTGCCTTGCGTCTGCTTTTTTGCGAACTTTCCAATTAAAAATTGATTTATATTGGATTTTTTTGGTTGTTGTTGTTGGTGTTCTGCCGGACGATTTAAAAAAAAAAAAACACACAAACCTCGACACAAGTATACCGTCGTTCCCCACTGTTGATCACAGTAAATGTCAGTATGCAAAATCCAGCAAATACTAAAGGCTCGACATCATCAAACATATATTAGCAGCAATATTTCCCCGGCAATATTGACATGCCTGCCACAGGCACGAGCGCCGGCGGCCGATCCACACGCCGACGCCAAGCCACCGTTGTCACATCAGCGAATCGGTGGCTTCCACGGCCGTGTTTACACGGAATAAAAAGGGAAACGACGATCTCCGCCGACGGTCGAGTCTTCCCTTGCTAAAGAGGGGACGTGTCAAGTTATGCATCAGTTTGAATGAAAGCCCCCTTAACCGGCTTCACCTAATCCACGGCCTGTAAAGATGCACCTGGCATTAAACAGACAGGACCGGGGCGTCAGCAGAACAATGGAGGGCTGTCAGGCCAGACAGCGGGGCCGTGGCTCGCTGTCTCCGCGTTGACAGCCAGGGCGGCGCGGGGTAAACTGCTTTGCTGGAACTAATTAAACAGATGAAGTTATGACGTGAATATGCAGATGTTGTTTACATTTTACCATATGGTATCATTTCAGGTAATATGGCTCCGTGGAGGCCTCCCACTCATTATGGCGAGGGGAGAGAGTGGAAACACTGTCTGTCAGGAGGCGCCGCGCCGGCAATCTGAACCAGGTTGACGCGGGAGGGAGGGGGATCTTTTTTTAAAGCCACTGAAGTAACTAACGTGTTGATTTATACATTGGTACATTTTTTTTTAACTAGTGAGATGGTGTAATTTATTAAAGTAGATCATATTTGTTTATACTGAAGACAACACTGCCATGAAATCAGTAATTACAGGCTTTTAAACTGCAGCCTTGCGTTCTCTAAAAAATGTCGCTGTGTTTTTTTTCATAGGCTGTTAGTTATAATGTTGTGATTTTTCTCTTTGCTAGCATTTGATGTGTTTGCTGCCATTGAAGTGGCATGCACGCAGCGCGGTTGTGCTGGCTATACAATACCAATACCAACACTGAATAGCATCAACCCAGTCCGCCCGTCCTTCTATTCGTTTCTGTGTCCATGTTGAGCTGGATTTTTCTTTCCTCTAAGTGTTGGAAAGTAGAGCTCCCTCCTCAAATGCGTTATTTTCAGTTTGGTATGCGGCGTTACCGTCGGGCGGCGCCGCGAGGTTAAGAGGGAAAGGGCGCGCAGAGTCGCATTTAGTGAGAAGTGCAGGATCAGGGGGCCAGCTGGTGGGGTGAGGGGAGCATAATTGTGCCCGCTGTGTGGATAGGGTGGTGGTGGTGGTGGTGGTGGTGGGGGGGGGGGGAAAGGATGGGGTGAGAAAGCCCGGAAAAAAAAAGGGAAGGGAGGGGACACCTCAATTACCTGTGCACCCTCTGACCTATCCCTCTCTCTCCCTCTCCCTCTCTCTCCCTCTCCCTCTCTCTCTCTCTCTCTCTCTCTCTCTCTCTCTCTCTCTCTCTCTCTCTCTCTCTCTCTCTCTCTCTCCCTCTCTCTCCCCCCCCCTCTCTCTCTCTCTCCCTCTCTCTCTCCCTCTCTCTCTCTCTCTCTCTCTCTCTCTCTCTCTCTCTCTCTCTCTCTCTCTCTCTCTCTCTCTCTCTCCATCGTTCCCTCCCGAGTAGTCTTTCTGCAGACAGACCCTGTCTCTGTTGAAGAGGCAGGGCTATGTTTTCACAGGCAGATGCACATCCCGCTCCTTTGTTCAACTTCGCATTCACTCCCTTTTCCCCCAGAAACTAAATAAACCTAATCGTATAAGACTTCGTTCCACTACCTATGACCGTTTTTCCCTCCCTATATTTTGGGACGGTCGGGAAGTAGCTTTGAGTCTCGATCGCCGCACATGTCTTTGGGACTTATTTAAAAAAATATTTGTAAAAGAAATCAAATCAAATATATGTGATTTGAAGATATTCTCTAAAGTATTCAGCAGGTCCATGCAGCTGTCAGAGTGTGTTTCGGAGCTGCTGCTCTGGCCAATACGGTGAAGTGACAGAGACCTGTGCAAAATCAATACTTCACAGCACTGTGATGTCTTAATAAACTCTGTGTGTGTGTTAGACGTGTACGAGAAGGACTACAGCGCACGCCATTGTGTCGCTGTCAAGCCTGCTCCTCAAAAGCAGATGAAGCTGTCAGATTATTAATATATTTATACTGACAGGGCCCTGTGTCCACCCCCTCCCATCCCACAACCCTCCCTTCTTTTCAATGTCCCTCAAAAAAATATGCCCGGCTTCAAAGACAGAGGCCAGAGGTTTTGGATGCAAGGGTCAAAGGGCCAAATACATTTTGAAAGCAAATTCTCTTCCTTTTGCAACCTGTTTTTATTGCTGTCGTTCCCCCTCTCCGCGGTGGCCATTCAGCTGAAACTTAGGCTGAATTGGCAGGGAGCTTTTAAAGTGCTTGGCAGCCGGGTGATCCTGGGGAGCCCCGGCTGACATCTCCCCGGGCCCGTCCCAGGCCGGGGGTCAGCGGCGGGGCCTGACTCCCAGGACCCGCTCGCTCAGGCGCTACCATGAGTCAGTCCCCGAGAAGCCAAATTAAAATGTGAAAAGCCGCTCGCCGCTGAAGGCATTCCTCGCCCCCCATGGCATCTTCTCTTTTTTTTCTCCCTTTGTGACATGTTCCTGCGAGAGCGCTTTTCTTTCGTCTTTTTTTTGTTCTTTCATGTTTCTTCTTTCTCCCCCTTTAGATTATTTAACAACATGTGAAAACAGAGCTGTCAAGGAGGAGACATGCTTGAGCGACAAAGCAAGGGAGTGTTTTAGTCAACACACGCGAGTTAAATTCGATTTTCTGCGGGTGCAGTGCTGTGGGTCTCAAGCCAGTTATTGCCATAGCATGATGCTTTTTGATGGATCAATTATCCATTATAACATGTTGAGCAGCCAAACATAAAGGCTACTATGACACCTGTCACAATCTTCTATTAGGCGAAGGAAATTGAAATAATTCAATGACAGCTAATTTAGTCTTTTGAATCTCATTATGTGCAAAGTAATTGTACTCTATCAAGAGCGGAGAGTGAAATGTAACTATGCACTCAAAGTGAACGCCACTAGAACAATTGCTTTCTTATCTTGCACCAGCAATAGGATCTTGAATTGAATTGTGCCATATCAGATTCAGACCAGGATTTTATTCCCAAAATACCAGTTACATTAAGTTGCGGGAGGAGATAATTGTCTTTAATATATTCTGCAAAAAACAATCATAATATAGATCTATTTTACACACACACACACACACACACACACACACACGTATTAATGACAATGTAATGAGTTTATCATCTCCCACCGGCACTGTGTAATAAGTAAACATTATAGTTGTTTTTTGTAGGGTATAATATATATATTTTTTGATATTTATAGTTTTATTATTTATCTGTCTGTGTCTATCATGTAGGTGTGGGTGGATGTAATATTAAGAAGGAATCACACACTTATCTACCAAAAATATTTTCCTCCACATTGTAAAGTCTTAATGAGAACTTAATTACTTTATCGTATCTGGGCGCCGGCGCCGTGTAATAAGTAAACATTATTAAGGCGCCCGGCGATAGCTTGGGAAAGGGAAGGCGGTGAATAGACGTGATATGCATGTCAGCAGCGTGTCTGTGTGAAAGACGCGTGGGAGCGTCTTATCGGTACATGTGTGCATATACTTGAATCTGCAAGTAAAGAGCCTTATTGAGATTACCCCATGGTACATTCTCGCTGGTATCATGAAGACAAGGAGCGAGTAGATGGCTCTCGCTCGCTCCCCGTTTTTTAAGGGATTCAGTAAGCTTCTGTCAATGGTTTCTCCAGTTGAATTGCCTTGGATGAGTTCCCTCATTCCATGGAATGATCTCAGACCTAATTTACTGGCCAGCTCAGGATCCAAAGCACACAAGGCTGTCCTCTGCATAGAATGTGTGAAATAGATAGAGCAGTCATCCCTCAGATGTGCTCAAGTAATCTTCAGGCAGCGCCGGTCCGCAGACCTTCCCCTAAAGGGATTGATGCAGTGTCAGAACCTTTGGCTCCAGGGTCAGCCTCTCTTCTTGCCTCGCCCCAATCTGACAAAAGCTGAATTTCTTTCCCTCACTATTCGTCTCTCTTTTTCCCCTCCTCTGCTTCGTCTATTGAATTCAGCATAGCGAGCGAGGCATGAGATGCGAGATGTGAATGAAACATTTTCATTAGAAGGGAGGAGTAGCCCGGTCAGAGACAAGGCCGGACCTGATGTGAGTCAATGACACCCCTGCTGCCAATTCTTTTTTTCCCTTCTTTTCTTTGCACTGCTTGCTTTACCCCAGCTGTCAGTCTCGGCGGTATGCGGGCAGGAGCTGATTGAAATCAGCACTGTGTCAGGGCAGTCATATCTGGGACGGAGACATAAAACATGCAGAAACATCAATAAGCAACAGACCGCTGACAGCTCCCTGCTCCCTCTCTCTCTCTCTCTCTCTCTCTCTCTCTCTCTCTCTGCGTCCCTCCCTCTGTGGATGCGGGCGAGAAGAGAGAGAGGGGAAGGTTAGGACTCTGGGGGGTTGCCGTGTAGTTGAAGTGTCTTCTTCAGGCTTCAACGAAACTGAGGCAAGACAAGATAAAGTCTATCAGGTTATCGCCTGGTTCAAGTTGCTTCTCGGACAGCCAGGCCACTGGGACATGGGATGTCAGGAGATGTGTGAGACTGTGTGTGTGTGTGTGTGTGTGTGTGTGTGTGTGTGTGTGTGTGTGTGTGTGTGTGTGTGTGTGTGTGTGTGTGTGTGTGTGTGTGCGCGCACAATATCTTTTTAGTTTTTTTCTTTTTGTATTTCATTGTGACTATTGAAGAGAGAGAAAAAAATTATGCACACTGAGACAGCTCGAGAAATCCATGGGAAAATAATATAAATCTGGATGCCCTGTGTCTGAATCGGGGGACATTTGTTTATTATTGAGGGATTTATTCTTATTTTTTTTTATATATTCTGTAAAATGTTGTATTGTCAGTTGAAGATAAAATGTTTACATTTTTACAAGATATAATTTATTCATAATCATCAATTAAAATCTGCCTCAGATCGCCTTACAATGCAATAATATTTTTTCTAAAGTGATATTCATTATAAGAATTCCTTCAATATAATTTGGGCATTTAGGCTACTAATGGGTGTTAAAGGTGATGGTGTGTTAATTCACATCCTGACAGTTTCTCATACTCCTGCTAATAAGGCGAGTTGTTAACCGAGAGAAAACTGCTGAATCTGTCATTCCTCGGGCCTAATAAACATCCTGAAAGCTCCCTACACATACCTGATTTGAATTATGATCCCCGCGTTACAATTATTTTTACACAACCCCCCACTCTGACAAGAACAATAGCCTATAATTAGCATAACACTGAATAGTTGAAAATTAAGGAAAAATAAGTTTTTCTCATTGTTGAACTCTCTTCCTGAGTTCTATTCCAGGGCTGTTATCCTCACCATAAAGCGCTTGCCGTTCGCCGCCGACAGCCGCCCGTCTGCATATCAAGTGAGTCTGCCCATTATTTCAAGCTAACGGCTTCTTGCTGCTACTTCTGCGTGTTTACCTCCATCTGCCTGCTGTCCATTGATCAGCCTTCCAGGGCATCAGTCTGTTTAACATCTGCTACATGTTCCTTCAGCTCAGGTAACTGTTTAGTTGCTCTCCACACCCTATTGATCTCCATGTCCACCTGCAGGAACATCTGTTTCCACGTGTCTTTTGTCAACTCCAACCAGATACCTTTCACTCCAACGCTTGTTCACTTTCACTCTTCCTCACAGAATTGGCTTTGCTCACCTAATACCGGTTTAGTATTTCCAAAGTCTTGTATAAATGACTAAAACATTTTTTTATTCGCAGTGGTAATATTTCGAAATTGTTCATTATTAAATAATATATTACTTTTATTTTAATTGTAACTTTCTATGTAATAGTGGATACTATTGAATATTTACAATATTCTATATTAATACTGCAACATATTATTTGATTAGTGCTTTGCCTGAAAGAGGGATACAAATATATATATATATATATATTTGTAAAATTAATTAATTATACACAAATTATAGTTACTAAAGGGTACTCTAGTAAAAAATAATTAACTGTCCTATTTCTAAAATTAATAATTTCCTTTTTCCTTTTTTAACCAGATTTTCTTCCAACTATGCTTTTTACAAGGAATAAAACAGCATTTATACCCTTTTGATATAATGCAGCAACACAGCCTCTATTTGTGATGTTATTTCGCAAGCAAATATCAACGGCTGCAGTAAAGTATGAAACCAGGATGGAGTAAGGAAGGTCACACATCTTTGAAATAGTCTCCTTCGCAGGCTTTCAGCGCTCAAAGGAAATACTGTTGCACTGTTTAATTTGTTCTTTTGTAATGATGGGGCGTAGGTTAGTTAATTTCAATTTTGATTTCAAAAGCTATCAAATACAGCTCGGATGAAAAATCAATTTTCCCAGCTGCCTTAGCTTTGTGGTTACGAGATACTTCTACCATTGGTGAGCAGCCAGTCACATGACCCAGTCAGAGATTAGTTCAGTAGGCCTGTGTTGCCACCACCTCAATTACAGTCTGCCTCTTGTCATTTACCTTCATAACATCTCATTCTCGGGAAAAACCCTCATATTTAATTCATGAAAGCACACACAGGAGTAATTGTAAAATAAATTGTCATCCAAAATAGCAAATCAGACTAAAACCTTTCATTTTCCATGCTTCCACTGTTTATTTTTTCTTTAGCATATTTTGTAATAAATAAATATAACAACAGTCGATGTGTAATTTAGGCTTTGGCCTTTTTCAAAAACAGTAAAAAATAAAAAAATCGAAACAGAGGAATGGGTTGATAAATTAAGGTTACATGTATTATTTTTACAGAACAATTTTTACAATATTTGTTGTATTAATGTTTCCACACATAGTATACATAGTTGAAGTAAGCTGTTTGTAATATTAAATGTAGAGGTGTACATTTAATAATGTAGAGAAATGCTGTCTCAAGGATAAAGATTAGACAATATACATCATGAGATTATATTTCTGTAACTGTTACATTAACCATTGTTTCCACGACAACTGTTTGGTTTGAGGCCTCCAATAAAACCAACCTCAGCTGTCATCTCTTCACCTAAAAGCTTTGTAATTGCTCTCATTTGCATGCTACAATTAAGTGTGTTAGCTCACAGCAAGAACAGTCAACCTCCGCTAAAGAGTAGGGATAGTATAATTATTATATCAGTGGAATAAAGCACCACAGATGAGTCTGGGATCAAAATCAATATTGCCACTTATTTATCAAGATTTTCTCCTAAATGTATTACTTCCAAATTGTGGGATATTTCATTTATAATTCAAAAGATAATTTGAGCTTTGTTGTTTATTACTGTTCTTTTCCTCCCACGGTGACAGAGATGTTGTCTTGTAGGTTGTGTGTGCACAACCTTCCAATATATGCACACACTGACACATATACATTGACACACTACATACACATCCAAAAAAACACCAGCAAATACAACAGGAAGGACGGAATCCAAATCAATCAGTATTTTACTCATCAGTGGAATATCTTTTCAGACAAAATGTTAAAAGACAACTATTCATTTTTACGGGACATGCATTACTATGATGACTACTGTCACTTTACTCCATATGTCCCTGGGGTCTTCTAACAGCGGAGTACTATATCATTCCTGATCCAAGCCAAATCATTTAACTTTCCACAGTTGTGCGACTCCTCCGCCACCCGATGGTAGTGGGGGTAGTGGGGGTAGTGGGGGTGGCGTGGGTCCACACAGGTACCGCCGGGGCCCTGCCTCCAGGCTGGGAATGTTAATGGAACGTGCCCCTTCCCCCGGGCTCTCTGCTGCTCCCCGCCACAAGCTGGTCAAGCAGAAATGAGACCTGCATCAATTTTAATTTCTATTTATCCTGCTGATGACCCGCTCCTTTCAGCGCGCCGTCAGGAGCTACAAATTACACCCATCATAACTGTGATTCCAGCGGCTCCCCTCGCGCTATCAGAAAATTAACATGGTTCTATATCACGGAAGGGGTCAGCGTGTCACAACACAATTATACCATCACGCTGCCTGACATGCTCTGACGGGTCGCCGGTGTATGACAACTAAGCTAGAGGGCTAAACTGTCTGTCATCCAGACCGCACTTGGTTCACTTCACTGCAGACATACCACTGTGACTCCTCTCTACTCCCGCCGCACACACCCATCTGTTCAGCACTAGTGGCCGCCATCTCAATTCCTGCGTTGTATCACTTCAATAACACTAAAAAGTTCAAGTTAGTTCGTTAGTGTTGGATAAAAAGTCAACTGTTTTGGGATCCACTAGGTTTTGTTAGGGAAAAGTGTGCACACATGTATCAACCCTTTAATATACCTTTAATGCACCTTAACATACGGTTCATAAAAGATGAAGCACCATCATGAAGGAAGTGCTCCGCCTGGACTCCCTCGGTGGCATCCATGTCAGTCACCAGGCTGTGTGAATGAGCCCCCCCCCCCCCCCCCCCCCCCCACACATTATAAAACACATCTTTTGATTTAGTCATCATACTGCATATGATGCTCAGATGTCTGTTCTGTGATAATTCCAATGCTTCAATTGTTTATCCAACACAAGCGAAATGTAAACAAAAATTACAATACAGAAATGGCCAAGTGTGTGTGTCTGTGTGTATGTTTGCGTGTGTGTGTGTGCGTATGTGTTGGTGTGTTTGTGTGAGTGAACATTAATGTTTGTAATGCGTAATAAAATAACGTTATAGAGCAAGAGACATGTGTATAATAATATCAGCTACCATACCGCAAAGTAGTTCATACATAGTATTCAAAATGTACTTTCTCTCAAAACAAAATAAAGCCCCCAGACATTCCATTCATTGGCAGGGATCGTGGAATAGCCGATGGGTTGATTCATTAAATATAGCTGCAGCATATTATTACAGCTTTTACATTTTTAACAAGACGGGATGTCATGTTTATACCTTTTTTCCATGCCCAATCATTCGAGATATCACCAGAAAAAAAAGTTTAACTTACTCCACTTAACTGGCACCCACGTGATAGCACCGGATATTTTACCGGGAGGCACGGTAGATGTAACGATGATAAGGAAATAAAGCTAATAAGTGTCACTTTGATGTAACAACAAATTATACAAGACTGTATCAGATCTCATTTCCATTCCCACAACACAGAGGCCCAGAATCCCCTGAAGCCGGTGTGCTAATGGGAGCGTCCATCAGGCGTGGAGGAGCCCGTCTCATTACTCATCCAGCCCAAACAGAGCCCAGGGTGGTCCGTCTCCCTGGGTGGATGCCCGGTTCAGAGCCCCGCTCCGAGAGCCACACCGCGCCTCCCTAATACGCAGAGGCAGATGCTGTTCATGGCAGTGCGGCCACTTCGGAGAGATTTCACAATAAGAGCAGCGTAAAATAGAAAAAAACACATTGTTTGGAAAATAAAAGTGAAAAAAGGAGAGCCATGTTTTAAAATGCACTCAATTCAAAAAACATGTTTGATAATGCAACTAGTTTAAATGCATAGAATACTTTGTTGGAATAAGACGTACTAACTCTATATTCCATTATAACTACTTTATTCCACAGATACACCACATACTGTATGTTGCTCATAGCGTGGTCGGCTGTATGAAATTGCCTTATGGATATATAGCTATCCAGTGCTCATCGTGCTTTCATTATATTTCCCACTCTGTATAATCTGATTGTTATGCAGAGGGGATTTTTCATTTGCAAGGGTGCCAAACACACACCTAACCTTGTATCCCCTTGCACCCCTTGCAATGAATATTTTAAAACCTTAATGTATATTAGCCATTTGAATTCCACCCCAACATACTACTGAGGGTCCTTTGTGCATACTATAGTGTGTATGTATGTTTGTATGTATGTATGTATGTATGTATGTATGTATGTATGTATGTATGTATGTATGTATGTATGTATGTATGTATGTATGTATGTATGTATGTATGTATGCATGTGTGGGTGTATGAAGGCATGTGCAGGTGTATGAATGCATGTGTGTATGTATGTATGTATGTATGTCTATATGTATATATATACATGGATGTATATGCACATATATATATGTTTGCAAGGGTGTATATATATGTATGTGTTTATATATATATTCATATTTATTTATAGAAATACACACACCCTAGAAATAACCATCTTACGTCAAATCCACTTTGAGGTCGTCCTTTATGTGTGGGTTCATGCTCGCTCTCATGGCTGACATAATCGATAGGCACCTTTGTTACGACACCAACAGCTGAAGCCGTTCCACACCTGCACCGACGTCCCTTCCCCGTGTTCATCTCCACCCGTTGCTCATGATTACTCAGATGTTTCGGCGCGGCCGGTGTGAGGAGCCACAGCGGCGGTGACGGCTCGCCGCCGCAGACCCGGCCCCGACGTCCGCTGGCCTCAGCACTTCAGGAAGCCCCGGAGAGGGAAGCCCTGCTGGAGGAGCTGACCCTCTGGTGACTCTGGGACCCAGAGGGGAGGTGGCGGCGGCTCGCTGTGTCGGTTTCACTGCAATCTGTGGACCAGATGGCTCAAGTCTTTGGCCGGGAGCAGCAGGTCTCACACTGCATGTCACTGGGATGATGATGATGATGATGATGATGATGATGATGATGATGATGATGATGATGATGATGATGATGTGAGTGCGCTGCCTTCGAGCTTTAGTTAATACCTTCCCGCATTACAGATTTGTAAGGGGCTGTGGCCAGAACTCATTGACGTGTTGCAGAGGGGGAATACCATGTGTCTCTGGGTGTCTGTCCCCCTCTGTTCCTGGCACAGACTTCTTTCTCTGGGTAATTCTTTGCAATGCATTGCATATCTTATGGCATTTTCCATGACCAAACTATTTCAGGTTCACACATATTAATTGAAAAAAAAAAAAAAAGGTCTTCTAGCGCCGACAAAATAAGTTCAAAGAGAATTGCTCATTTGTATCACAAGTAAATCAACAAATAAACAGTGCGCAGGGCTTTTTGTTCCTCCAAGTTTTACCGAACAACACTTTGGATTGGTGAACTTGCAGAGTGGCAGGCAGAGCAGGACTGACTGTGCTTAGTGAGGGGCGACTGGGCTGCCTTTCCTCGTCTTATTTTCTCCCCCTCTCGCCCTCTCTCCCTCTCTCTCTCTCTCTCTTGCTCTCTCTCTCTCTCCCTCTCTCTCTCTCTCTCTCTCTCTCCCCCTCTCCCCCTCGCTCTCTCTCTCTCTCTCCCTCTCTCCCTCTCCCTCTCCCTCTCTCGTCCTATATAAAGAGTGGCAGCAGGCAGAGTGACAGACTGCCCCCAGAGATGACACCTGTCACCGGGGGGAGTGCTGCTAATCTACAAGCCTCATTTTGTTTGAACTCTTTGTCACCTTGCTGTCAAATCCTCATCTTCTCAGTCACTGCCAGGTTCCCTCCCCACTGTTTCCTCTCGCTCTTCGCTCGCCCGTCTTCCCCATCCGCCATGTCTGTGGAATGACTATTACCCCATTTATCTTGGCACACTCCCCCAGCCAAAGCGTCTGCAGACGGAGGGCGGCCACAGCCGTTGTTGGATAGTGTTGTCAATCGCAGTGTTTGTCTTGCGTTCAAATGACATGCTGTTGTGTTTCATTATCAGACACAGCATAGCCTTTTCAGCAAACGTCAAGGCTGGGATTATTACGGTTTATGTGTATGTTGTTCTGGATGGTGACTGAGGTTGGGCCGTTGCAAATGTACTACTCGGTACAGCGTTTTCTCTTAGCCGTCACGTCGCTCAGGAACATCGGGGTGCGGCCTCGTGGACATGGGAAGAGGTGGCGTTCTGGTTGAAATGTTTTCATTTTCCCCAACAAAGGCCGATTCATTCATATTGAGATTGGTCTGCGTTAAAGTGAACTGAATGGAGACGCAGACCGGAGCCGCGCACTCCGCCCCCCCACGGCCAGATATCTGTATGATCCACTTCTACAGACTGGGCATTGTAATTATAATATAATTCATTATGTTGATGCTGCATATGTCACAAAGGAGGAGTCATCCCCAAAGTCCTCTTGTGCTGTTTAAGCTGACCGGACACATTCTTGTTCCCTTCGTAAAGGCCGGGCCTTGGGAAAACCCTTTCACACCCCCAACAACAATGGTTCGTTCCCCCCCCTCCTATTTTGCTTAATTGAGATATCTCCAGCAAATCTGACAGCTAACGCAACACCAACTTCAAATTGAGATATATCGCTGTTGGTTTTATATGATATAGGCCCACATCAAATAGGATATTGATTTCCAATGTAAGAATTGATCTCAAATTTCTCAAACTAATTTTCCTACCGTTCACATTGAACCGATACATTGAATGAGAATATTTTGTTTTATTATATAAAGTATTCAAATCTTATTCATAAAGAGAAATTATACGATATGTAGGAGACACTTCATTTCTTGCATAATATTTTATTGGAGTATAAAGTATATACTATGTATGGAAATGGGGACAAATGCATCATAAGTTGAGAAATGGTCAAAACCATGCAGTCCTAATTGAAAGACAATTATGACTGCATAGACACATCACCCATAATACCACAACTTAAGTTCTATACCAGGACCAAGCCAACATATTTAAATCCCCCCCATCAGGTGAATTATCTTCTCCAGACACATTTTTTACGATTGTGTCCAAGAATTCCCATTTAATTTGGCATGCACGGATTTTAATTTAATCCTTTGCTTATTAAAAAAGAAAGAAAAAGAAAGATGCATCATGTTGGACAATAGAGGGGCTAGTCTCCATAGGACACAATGACTGAGGTTAAATTGAAGGTTGTGTATGCTCTGAGGCAAGCAGCTTTTGCTGTATTAGAGAGTATTCATATTCAAATCGAAATAAGACACTATGGGTTCCTGTTTCTACTGGTAGAGGTGTGCAACTATATTTATGTACTGAAGACGTGTTTACAGTTTTTACAGAACTCATTAACGCTTACATTCACGAATATATATACTCAAAAGTGGAAATATTATATGTATATATAATCTTTTTGATTTTATATATATATAATATAGTTCTTATCTTAGAAATACATAAAGCACATTGCTACTATGGAAACAATTTAGTGTGAAACTTTTGGAGACTTGCACCTCGCCTGAACACGGGGTTTTAGATAGGATGGAGCGTGTGTAAAAAAGGCATTTGTGACACAGTCAACAAGAGCCATTCTCATTGACAACGTATTACGAGCCTGCTTCATAAGAGCACAGCAGCTTGTCTGGGCTGGGGGGGGGGGGGTGGGGGGGGGGGGGGGGGGGGTGGGGGAGTCAGGAACTAGGCTGTGTGTTTTCTGCTGTGGGACAGCCATCACAATGGACCAGTGCACCTATCCAATTAACACCCGGCCTGTCAATCGCTGTCAGGTCAACACGGCTGACTCCCATGGCATGGTCCTACCTGTCTGTGGCGCTCTAAACAAACGGCCCGCTGCACTATGGAATTAGCAGCTCTCCTCACCTGGTCACAGCCGCGTGGCTCGGATAAAACGGGTGCACCGCGGAGATACGGCGCCCCTTTCCAGATGGGGGTGCTCGGGTTAAGATTTTTTAAAAGCAGCGGGGCTATTGTTTTGCCGCTTCTTTAATATTAATTGAACCTCGGGGTGGATGTGTGCTTAACCACGACTGCTGCTTAATTCCTCCAAGAGTGAACCGCTGATAAGAGGTTTGATTTAATGGCAACCTGGATGTTCCAACTTATCATGCTAAGTAAGACCTTAATAATAATAATAATAATAATAATAATAATAATAATAGGCTGTTGGGGCTTAACTTTTCAGATGGAAAATAAGACTACTTTTTGTTGCCTTCATTTAATCTCCACTGTATCTTCAGTAGTAGTTGCCAGTTGGAGCAGAACTGCACCAGTTTAGAAGTGTGACGTAAGAAAAATGTTTCCAACATTTAAGGTAATCAAAGCCCAGTTGAGAGGGAAATTATATTTAGTTCAATGAACAATTATAAACAATATAACATATGAGATAAATAAGATAGGCATGGATTCTGGTCTACGCTATCAATGCTTTTTTACACTTGATGCCAAAGTGGCACACAACAACAACTTCTAGTGTATGCTACATTACTGATGTAGAAGGGACTTTTTCTCAAAGCAATTTACAAGTGAGCTTCACATAAAAAATATTCTGTGTTGCAGGTTCAAATTTCCCTTCTGTATGATTCCCCACATAACAGAATCCCAACTAGCTAAGCAAACCTCCACCTTTATAAACTCTGGAGGTGAGGACGGCAGGCCGGGCTAACAAATGTCTTGGGGGTGCCCACACACACAATGCAAGGTCCTTGGGGTCAGTGTGATCCACCGGGGGTAGTAGATTGTGTCACCTCCTGCCACTCATCTCCAGGCCCACAGCCCACTGAGACAGGCCGCCGGAGCAAGGGACCACGCGTCTCCCACGATGACAGTATCGTCTCTGAGCAAGGGCGACGGGACAGTGCATGATTGTTGACACAGAGGTGACCCGCTTGGTTCTTCATACACCAAAGTATAGAGAATCCCGCTGGTTCCGTTTAAGGGAGGGGAACAAGATGAGTGGTTGTTTGGCCTTGATGCAGGACACACCACTGAGCCCCACCAGGAGGTCTCTGCCACCCAGCAGTGCTGTTCTTGACACGCTCAGAGCTTGACTGAAGTAGGCTCTAAACGCTTCACAGATGGCCACCATGGGTTCCCCTTTCCAAATGTCTGACAGCCAGTGCAGCGGACCGCCGATCGTGTTGAAGTCGTGGATGAAGCCCCAGTGTTATGGCTGCAGCTGCCTAGCGTCTGATTACAGCATGTCCCACTTTGGATTTGAGTTTAGCCTTGAGACCACAGTCCAAGCTGAGTCTGGCTGGTGATTGGAGCTCTTTGCAGAGGCTGGAGGGCCCTGTTGAACCCGGGAGCGTGAACCGGCAGCAGGCCATCCAGGTGGATGATACTTGATGATGGCACAGTGGATGGCCCAGACTCCCGCTCCGTAGGAGGCTCAAAGTTGACTGGTGTGTTGCACAGCCTGAGCGGCGTCAACAGGGCCCTTGTTGCGATGGAGTCTTAGGTCTGATCCCCAGAGTTGCCCTCGAGCTGCAGCAAGCTGTACTCTGTGTACTTGTGTGGGCCTTATGCACGTTATTGTCCTCCTCATGCTCCTCTCTTAGCTCATCCTGATGAGAACACATCGGTGGGAGGGGAGATAGTATACCCTGGGCTCTCACTCTCCTGCTTGCCAGAGTACAGCCCCTGGGAGGTATCCGAGGGCACGGGGCTTCAGTGGGACAGGCAGGTCTGACAGTGAGGTACGTTTGTACTGTTTGGTGGGAGGCAGACCGGTCGAAACTTCTCTTTCTGAAGAGTCCTTCCGCGGTAGATTGCTTGCTGTTTTTTGCCATTAGGTTCATATTCTTTGTTCTTTGTTCCTTCAAATAATAAACAAAATCCTGTTTAATTTGGAAATACAGCACAATCACAATCATCATGATAGGCTCTTAATTACATACAATTTATTTTGTGTTGTTTTATTTTTCACAAAAAATACTCTCATATTTCAGTCATCAAAATTAAAATAAAAAAAATTATTATTGAAAGACACAGTTTCTTAGATTGCTATTCTATATATTAGCTTAAAGGTTAATTGTTTTTCTGGAATATATATGCAGATGTATAGGTTGGATAAATAAATATGTTATTGTTTGCAAGTTAGAATGACATTTGTAACGGTTCAATCAAAATGTTAATTAATTAAGGCAGCTCCATGAAAAATACTTATTTTTCTTACCAGTTCTTTTTCAGTGTATTTGAAATATAGTAACCTGGTCGTGCAGTCCTGATGAATATTCTGATGCATCAATACACCAGTTTTCAACTTTTGACATGATAAGATGAGTTTAGCATTGAATGTTGAATACAAAATGCATTCTCCAGGTACTTCACTTGGCCGACTCGGACAATGGTTTCCCCTTGCCGTCGCTCCCCAACACACCTATAACACGAGCCCCTCACCATGCCCCACGCTGGGCTCTGTTCACCGTCACCACATGAGGCAGCAGATGAATAAAGCCATCACTTACTTATCTAAAAAAAGAATGGCTGTGTCAGAGCGTGGCATTGCATTCTATTCAACAAGTTCATAGCAACTCGGGATTCAAACAACACAAAAGGGAAGCCACTGAACATACAGTATATCGTTGTACCTCTTACTGGGCCTGGAGTTGAATCCCACTTTTCCACCATTCAGTGTCACTCACATTTTGTGTAATTGATTTAGTTTTCTCGAAAGCCAGGCTAATTTCTAAATGCAAGTAGTATCATTTGAATATTATTCTTAAATCCTTTAATTAAAGTGTGCATATGAAAGGTGTAAATGAAGTGGAGTGAATAACAAAGAAAAATATTATGTCAAAGTAAGAGGAGATGTGTTATGTTTCATGGAAAGCTGAAGCCAGACTACAAAGCACCAGGACTGAATCCCGTCCTACTTCACTTGCTTTGATAGTGGACCACCGAGTTATAAATAATGTATTAAAGGATTTAAAACCTTGTGAAAGAGACCTGCTTTTCAGAGAAATGGAAGTTCCTTTGCTGGTGCATGGAAGACTAGGGAAAAAACACACAAACACATGTTAACTCTTTGCAGTCATCACTGCTTAGATTTATATATAAAAAGACTACATATTTTCTTTTTTTTATTATTATTGTCTAGGTTAAGAGAGGGTTTGATTCCCCCGGTTTACAGTTTCTGGTATCTTATTTTTTTTTTGGTGCGAAAAGGTGTCTGAGGCCTACTGGGACCACTTAAAAGTTTATGCAGAGGACTAGCCAAGTTGAACAAAAAAGAGCCTTGAAGTATACACACAGGCCCCTTTCTCAGACCCTCTCAGCGCTGGCTAGGGGGAGTGTTGTTGGTTTATGAGAGGGAAAATAGGCTGAGCCTCCTGCAGAAGTGAAATGGGATTAAGGCCTTTGTTCAGCCCACAATGGTGAGGGGAATTAGCAATAGTTGTAGGCACTTAGAGGAGCTCTCACACAGAAGCTTATCCCAGATTTTGCACAATAATCATTTGAATATCAACAGTGTTTTGCAACTACAGCGCTAATGTATAAAGCTTTTCTCTTTTTCAAGATTTTTAAATCCCCACAGGGATGTTACCAATGGTTACATTGAAAATATTTTATGATGAATCATAGTGAATTAAGTTTAATAGTTTGTGGCAAAGCACATATATGTGAAAATGGTCAATGTGTTGGTGCAAGTCTAATATGTTAGTTTTAAAATGTATACCCATTTTAATAAAGTTAAAGGCTCATCTATTTAAACCTACACAACATTATTTAATCAATATTATGGTAAATGTACTACTAACTAATGATATACTATGATCTTAACCAAACTACAAAAGCCTGTAATAACTATGATGCTGTATGAGCTAAAGCTGCAAGATAAAATAACATAAAACATAAATACAAACATATATATTAATATTCTAAAACAAATTATGAATCCCAAATACAAGTTAATAATCCATAACAATTTTATAATGAACAACACATTTTCACTTTGCAACAGTTATCTTATCTTGTCCCTTATACCATCATTGAGTCTTATGGTGGCATAGCAAAAACATCTCATCAGAAACCGCCGACACAATCATTTTCCTTTAACACAGGCCTTAGATTATCCAGGGTTCAGAGGACTCACTGGTGTGCGTAACTCTCTCAGTGGGGCCGTAATCCACAGTCTTGCAAGGCTGGCCTCCAGAAGTTTGATGGCCTCAGCATTTTTCTCCTCGCAGGGTGAGAACGTATTGTCCAAATCACAAAACCCTGAGTGAGATCAGCAGAGTTGTCAAGAGGCCCTGGCTTGAATATGAATGATGAGCGAGCAGCAGGGTGGTCTGGGGAGGGTTTGCTGCTGCCTAGGTAGTGAAAACTGTCCCCATGCCGCATCCAGCTCAGCGTTTGGAGATACTAAATAACAGAAGCCCTGCTCGTCGCCATCTTGACTACAGAGAGATAACAGCTGACAGGAAGCAGTATGGTCACCGTGTGCACATGCACAACAAAGAAGTGTGTAAAAAAAAAGCATGACATACATTTACTAGCTACTCTGCTATAACTTTGCTGTGTGTGTGTGTGTAGAGAGTTTACACTTATGATAGGGGCTCCTAATAAACCCAGGCCTGGCATTGTCCTGTCCGAATGAAGACATCAAGAAATAATACAGCGCCCTTCCTCTCCTCCCCCCACACTCCCCCTTTTCCGAACACACAAACGCACACTAGTTCAATTCAGTCGAGTGTCCGCGCAGCTCCTGCATTCAACTGGATACAATGATGCACAAGATGAATAAAGTTATCTCTGCCGCTGAATGAGATGCTGCTGGTGGGAGGGGGGCCAGGGTGCTCCTCCGGGGGGCTGAAAGGAGCTGGGCTCGGAGGGCTGCGCTGCTGCAGGGGTCATGGCTCAGCTGCCCCTGGGGGTGACCGGGTGGGGAACCCCAGTGGGGCCGGACTGCCTTCCGAGGAGAGCCCGCGAACAAAACACAACACACACACACACACACACACACACACAAAAAGAAAAAAAATCCTGTCAAATAAAGACATCCCAGATTGGATGCTGACAGATCCCTTCCCCTAAAGTTGGGGAACACGCTCCACACAATCAGACGGCGTGCTCTGGTTTGTATCATGTCACCATCACAGTCACAGGCACCTGGTTTTCTGTTGCTTGTTTGATCAATGCTCTTAGTTTAGGTTTACGCAGCTTTTTTTCTTGGTCTTGCTTGTTTTTTTGTGTGTGGTACATTGTGAAAACAGCAGGTCTACCCAGGTAGGAGGCATTTATTATAACTACATATTGTGTGCTGCTCAAACCTTTTCCCTGTATGCTCCTATATCCTCTTTTCAATCATTTATTCTGTGATATTAAGGTCAATACCGGCGCGGTTCCAGTGTTTTGGGCACTTTCGCGTTTCTTAATCGGTTTTCTTTAAAGGATTTATGATCAAAACAAAACAGACCCACAACAAAAACCCCAGCCCTTATTGTCTTGTTGCCCAGAGCTAATGGCTGCTCTCATTCAAGCAAATCGCGCATATGGCTCTTCTATTTGGCTATAAACGATCTCATAGGGTGCTGGGAAAAAAAAAAATCCCTCAAGTTTGAATTGGTGGGGGGTAACTAAGATAATGATCAGGCCAGATTATACGCAATGGATGGCTCACTTTTCCTATCAGCGGTGGCAGGGCTCTCGCCCAGAGATGTGCCGACCTGTGTAGATGGGGTTCAAAGCCAATTTCCATGTTAAAAAACACATCACACGCTGCAAACAGCGGCCCCACACTGCAGCCTGAGAATGGCTGATCAGAGACTGTGAAGAGCTCCCCCCCGTCCACCACCGTCAGAAGATAGCAGCCTGCACCTCCAACACGCTAATATACACTCTTACAGGCACGGTTTGGACGTTGAAATGTTAGGGAAGTGTTGTACTTTTTGCGCATCACTAACGGACATAAAGAGACAGAGTCTAAAATAGCCCGGCTGCTGCTACTGCTGCTGCTGCTGCTGCTGTCAGAATTAAAGTGCATTGCATGTGACACACAGGAGCTACACAAACTGTACAAGGTATCTCCTTAGCTTTTTTTGAACCACTTTCATCAAGCGCATGTCGAGTGTCTCCCAGAGTGTCTTTAATTCCTGCCAGAAAATCAGTTCAGCAGCGGCTCACAGTGCGATCTATTGGGCTTCAGACTACACTCTCACTTTAGTGTTGAAGTTTACTCAGAGAGAGAGAAAAAAAGAGAAAGTGTGAGGAGAATAAAGAGATCCCTGGTGTGTGTGTGTGTGTGTGTGTGTGTGTGTGTGTGTGTGTGTGTGTGTGTGTGTGTGTGTGTGTGTGTGTGTGTGTGCTTGTGTGTGTTTGAGTGTGAAGGGGGGGGGTGGTTGTATGGTTGCTGATGTATGAGATGAATCAACTCAAATCCAGGAAAGGAAAATATGTCTTTCCAGGTATCATAGCATGTTTCACGAGCACACAAACATTGATGTTCCCTTTTATCTCACTGTTGGCTAAACTGTAATGTGTGTCTGTATGTGTCTCTAGATTTTCACACTTAGTGAGAGAGTTTTTATTTGTTCTTAGTTCTGCACATAATTACAAAGAAGAAGACGTTGCCAATTTCTGCCTTGTATTCTGTTAATTAAACTATCTTACAGGCAATCTTATATTCTTCCAACTGGGAGGCGAGTTTTTGGCCATTCCCAGAAAAATATGCTGAAGAAATTACAGATATTCTGTGCAATTGTCCCTGCACACATGGGACATCTTCATCCTGGAATGAGAGATATATTATTAGTACTATGTGTTATGTTTTATTAAATATTATTAGTATTATGTCCATCCAAACACCCAGCCGCGTTCATTACTTATTATGGTGCATAAACTATCTCTGGGTGGGCTCTCTCTCTCTCTCTCTTTGCCACTAACAATAGATAGCAGAGGGGGGGATGAGATGATGACTTATTAAACACAAGCAAACCTGCAGCACAGCTTTTCTCATTACCTTTTTCAATTTCCAATGTATAAAGCCTATGGGGTGAGGGACAAAACTCTTGCCATGTAATTCTCTCCGAGGTCGCTTTCATCAGATGATTTTGTGGGAGAAATATGAAGCTGATTTTATCTCCCTTTAAATTCACAAAGGCCCTCAGAGTGCCATCGGAGGAGACATACCCCCTACACACTCTCACACACACACACACACACACACGCACACCCATCCCAGTGATGTGCGGCTGCTATTGCTGATCGCAAGCATTTGATAAAGCAGCCTCTCCTTTTTAATGATTTGACAGGCATCAGACATGGGCCCTGTAGACACACAACGTATTTTATAATAGTGTCTCCGTTGTTTACAGGGGACACATGACAACATATGGGATCTCTTTTCCCTTCTCAGGAAAGCAATATAGATAAAAAAAATAGCTTTGTGTTCATATTTTAATTGTCTTAAAGCAACACATTTTTGGACATTGAAATTTGCATTTAGAAAGATTTGTTTCATATGTATGTAGGTCGTTTACTATTACATTCAGATTGTCCTCCATGTATTTATTACCTTTTATTTGTATTGAGAATTATTATGTAAAGAAATGTGTTTGAGCAGATATTTTATAAGGGGATCAATCTCACAGTGTTATTATTTACTAGCTAAGAGCAGATCATTGTATGTTTTTAAATATAAAATAACAAGGCGTTGTTGAACTGGTTTAACTAACAAGCCTTCAGCTTGAAGACACCTTTTATCAATGTTTCTGTTACTAGAAAATACATTAAGGATAAACAAAACTGCAAGAAATAGATGATAAATTATGTGCTGAATCTTCCTTCCCTTGTGCTGGCAATTCAGATATCTGTGATATAAGAATGCTTCATAGCATATAAACATTGAAACTGAATTCAGTAGACAAGGTAGTAAATTAAATCTGCTTTTAATCAATACTCGACCCCGTCCTCAATTCTAATTAGATTCCCAAGTTCGATCCTGTATAAAAAAGGCAGAATTCCTGAAAATATCCCTTCCTGTTAAACATTTGCAGGCCAGGCTACAACGTAATAATTTAATATTCACCAACTTCACCTCCACAGGGAAAATATTATCTTCCATAATCACTATCATCATGGCGATTCTCTCCGTGGTCTGTTGGCTCTAAATAAGTAATTTAGTTGTAAAGCAGCTTCATTTATTTTCGCTATTCATTATTCTTCCTATCATATATCTAAATACAAATCTTCATTTTATAACTGACAGCTTATTACCGCTGAGCACATGCTGATACATTTAATTCCAACCAGTTAGCTTCCATTTTGGGATCCCATTACCAGCTGTAATGTTGCTCCCTGTGTGAGAAGGAAACCTGATAAGGAATATGAAACATATGTCGGAAAAAAGAATAACAACAAATGTATTTGTATTATTAGTAGTAGTAGTCGTAGTAGCCATTGTAGTTATCGTAGTTGTACTGGTATAATTTAGTCTTATGCATTTTTAGCATGACTTCTTTGTCAGTTTAAAACCTTACCTAACAGCATCTCTTGTCCAAAAGTTTAGCAGCAGAAGCCTGAATATGTAAAGTAAACTGACCCATTAGTATTGCCTCTGAGTGGGTTGCTCTACTTTTTTCATTTTTTGCTAAGTAAGTAAGTAAACAATTATTATTTCCCTTTGATGTTGCCGTGAATAGCACCTAATTAACAATGTGACTAATCAGCCCATTAAGGATGAAAGAGTTCTCAACAGGTATGAGGGGATTCTGCTGTTTTTGAGGCTCGGTTCTCGACAAAGAACACACGATGAATAACAGAGCTCCTTCTCACTCCCTTCAAAGGCCAAAGCTCGGCAGCCTTGTAATATAGAAAGATGTTTTTATAAAGTTGGCATGTCAGGGAGAATTTGTTAAATTCTTCACGTTTTCACAATTTAGGTATTATAAAAAGGAAACATAAGATTCAATCTATACACAATTATATGCTCCTTAAAATGACTTCAGAGAATACCACATCACAAAAATGTCATCCTGATACCCTTGAACATATTTATTTTTGTATCTAATTTAGCAAAAAAATAAGTATTCTAATTGTTTAACATTGAACATTAATATAAAATGTAAATCTGATGTCTCATTGAAAATATACATTTTTCGCTTGTTATTTCAATACCATTCTAAAGTTATTACATATTTGAATTACTAAATGTAAAATATAGAAATGAGAAATGTCATGTGCGGTGAATGGACTTATCTGCAAGCAATTAAAATGTAACATATTTATTTATATTTAATGAGCGAACACTGAGACAACTTCAAGGAATGCAGAATGTTTTCTAAAAAGAAAAAATACTAATAGCCATTGCACACACAGATAAATAAATGCAGATAAATTCATACATTTGTAAAACCTGCGTGTCTGCACAAGTTTGAAAAATGTTATCTGTGGTTTCAGCTCAAGAATGCTTGAGGTGGTTTGGGTGTAAATCCGTCCAAAGCTTCCTTTAGTGACATACACAGCATATGCTAAATACAGATAAGAGTATTTTTAATAGATCTGCAAAAAGTCTTCCCCACATAGCTCAATGAATGTGCTTTGAATGTAGTTGATAAGTTGGCTTAGTCTGAAGGCTGTGTCCCATTCAACATTGTGCTACTGGGCGAGTCTATCACAAACTAGCCTTCCAGAAATGACCACACACTTCCAGGGAAGGGATTATAGGAAAGCCTCCAAGATCAGCTCATGTCTTACTACAGTTTCTGATTAGGAACCCGAACAGGGACAGAAAATATAGACCAGGAGAAACTACCAAGAGGGAACGGGGTGTTGTTCGGTGAATCGAATGTCCATCTTTTGAATATTCCCCATTGATTGAATTATCTTCAGTTTTCTTTGAACTGGCAATTGTTTTGGATTAACCAATGAAAAGCCTAAATGTAAAATCGAATAATTATTAATTTATTATTATTATAGTTGTTGTTATCAGTATTATTGTTGTTTATATTCATAAGAATAATAATGTATCAATAGTATTATTTCATTAAACTACATATGAACTAAGTGTTGAGCCTTTTTACTTCTTTAGCCTCTAAATACCTTCATGAATTGACTGAGTTGCCTTTTTGTAATATCTGAGTCATATGACTCATGCATTACAAAATATTAGATTTAATATACAACATTAGGAAAAAACAAAAGTGTTTTGTTTGTAGCTTTCTCTCTGAATGGGTCACACAGGTTTGTTGTGCATGTGCATAGGGTGTGGGTTTAATAACTAAGGGCTTAAAGAGTCATCTAAGCCTCTTTTATGTCACAAACGTATAAGCTGCCATTGCCATACGACGCAGAAAGAAATGCCAACTTTTAAAATGGTTCAAGATTCAGTCTGTCATCGGCATAATACTACAGCTTGTATGTTTTGATGTGTGTTTCTGAAGCTTTTTTCATCATCACTTTCTTCTGCATTGATTTTTACATTTCTCTCAATTCAACGTCAAAGTCAAGGTTCCGTTATATTTGTTTGTTGGATACTGTTAGCTTAATTTTGTCCATTTACAACACGTGTAAAAGTTATTTCTGCTGTACATTTCACTATTTCATTTCGTACATTTTCAGTGATTTCGTTAACCGCAATTGCTTGAATAATTGTGACTTAAACGTGCGCATTAAACAGAATTTCAAAAGCCCCATCGCCGCCATTTGAAATAACGTTATTCAAGCTGTATTTTATCAGTAACATTACGTAGATGTGTTCGGCGCCAGCGAAGAGATCTCAAGGCTTCATCTCATCCTCTGTCTCCTCTGCCTTCTTATTAAGGCAGTTATCCACCACCCAGCTCTAATATATTTCCCCAATAAAGCAGCTCAGGAGCGGCCTGGCCTTTGACCACTCTGAGAACGTGGAAGGCAGGAGGCCGTCTCCACTAACTAGGCTTTGCTCTGCCTCTAATATTAGATACCTGTCTCCCTGGGCTTTGCAGAGAGTGGCTTGGGGGGAAGGGGGCTTAGCGGTTGATATTTTCATTTGGTCCTGCCAAGATGCGACACCATACCCCACCCGCTCTAATCTTGTGTTTGACGCTAAGCACTCTGTTCGTGAAAAGTCTGGGTGAACTTCAACCTCGGGGTGCTGCTGTCATACAAAGGGGATGTCGGGGGGGAGGGGGTGAGGGGGTGAGGGGGGGAGGTAAAGCTGCGTTGGTCCTGTCCTTGACCCCTTCCCATTGGCCCACCACTGACTCTCCCCCTGCCCTTCTTAAATCAGCCAGGACCCGTCCATTTTAGGGTGAAGACGGTACACTGTCTTGACCCAACTGAATGTTTTATGCCACATGGCCGACATGTCTGCTCATGGAGTCATAGAAACCATGAGGAAAGTGTGAGGGAGTCCCATTATGTGAATGTACTCTCTCATATTTAAAGACGCTTTGGGTGAAAAGTGTCCACCAAATGGTATATATACTGTATGTCTGATTTGTTGTCATTATTATAAACACTAACAATTATGACGTTAAATAATGAAGCAATCTTGGTCTCTGCCAAAGTCTTTATTGCTGCTCCAGCCATTCCTGGGCAGAGCTGCTGTGCAACAAATGAGCTTCAATCTGGAAAGCCAGCTGATGTTTCCAACGCAAGGAAGGCCTCTCAAAGCAACGCTCAAGTATTGCCATCTCCACAACACAAGATGACACTTTCATACAGGTTCAGCGTTTAATTTAGCGCCATCAGAGTACCTGTTTCTACGACTGAATGCATTTGAAATGACTCAAAAGGCAACAACATTAGTGGAGATATTACATTTAATATCATCCTTTTGTGGCGGCGTTAAAGACAAGCCACTTCTCGCCAATCACGGGGATGAATCTCCCTACTGATTGATGTTTGGAATCAATTGCTCCCCATAGCATCCATGTCACTCCAACGCAGCAGCCCTGCTAATGACAGGCTGCTTTCAGCTAGATTATAGAGCTCTGCAGCCAGGCAACAAAGGCTCGCTCCTCTCTCTCTGACCTGGTCTGCTATCATTGAGAATAAGCTTCATTTTCACTCTCTGGATAAACAGAATAAATTACAATGTTGTAAAAAAAAACAAAGAAACAAAGGAAAAGGAAGGTGTCTTCCGACGGACTCTACTTCAAATAGTAACTTTCGGGTTGTACTGCGACGGTATGCTATATCATTACCTTTGCAATCCACTTCCTCTTGAGCAAAGCTTTGATGATGTGTTAATACTAATGCATGTGGTATTCATAAGCCCATCATAATAATATATGGTTCTTTGTTTATTCGCAATTGGCAGACTATCTTAGTAGTATGCGTGCGTACATAAAAAAACAGAACACATTGCCATTCTCCACATTAAAGGAAGCAGGCATGTCATCATTATACCTGTGGGAGATTGTCTTTATCGTAGCTCTTTTATTTGTCATTCAACTACAGCGCCAGTGCTGCAGAGAGCACTCCTGTCTCCTTCAGTGGAGGCTGCGTTTCCTCATAACATCCCCTCCACACACACAACAAGGCACCCAACCCCCTACACACAACACACACAAACGTACGCACGCGCACACACGAGCACCGCCTCTCCACACACACACACAACAAGGCACCCACCCCCCTACACACAACACACACAAACGTACGCACGCACACACACAAACACCGTCACTCCACACACATACACACACCCTACACACACACACACACACACACACACACACACACACACACACACACACACACACACACACACAAATACACACACGCGCACACACCCTTATCTCAAGGAACTAATCACGCAGCACACCCCGGTCTGCAGCCTCCATCCCAGCCTTGGTAGGCTAGCGCCAGACCTCTGATACCGGCCTCTGCACAGTGATGGATGGAGCGCACTCTCTGCTGCACCCCGCGAGGAAGCACCTTCCCTTGGAAGCACCGCAGACATTATTTGTTTTCTTATTACGTTTGATCTTGTTGTGGTTGTTGTGGTGGTGGTGGTGGCGGCGGCGGTGGGGTATGATGTATCGTTGGTGGCAAAGGGTGATAATGCAGAGCCCTTTCCTGGATTAGTTGTGATTAAGGAGGAGTTTCTATAACTGCGTGTGTCTGCAAGTGGCTGAGTGGTTGTGAAAGAAAGTCACAGCAAAGGCTAGAAATACTGTGTCTCTGGTTTAATTGAAGCCCAATCACCCAAACCAGGACTACTGGTGTTGTGGTTTAATGACGGAAACAGGGGATTTTCCCTACGCACAATAATAAAGCAATATTCCTTATCAATTGATTTCATGCCCAGAGTAATATGAATTCACATTTAAGAGTTGAATAAAGATGGCACGAGACTTAAAGTCGGGTACAAAAGCACTACCTAATGAGACCGGTTAGTGATTCAAATTTATGGAGATTTTATTAATTATAGACACCTATCTTTCATCAGTATCATTGGGTGGCTCAGTAATTAAAAGCAACAATGACAATGGCAGCGAGGGGAACAGCAGACGAGATCAAAGACGGGCACAAGCAGTCAGAAGAGAGTGAGTGTCTGAGCTGAACCGGGGCTGGCTTTGGGCAGTGGGCCTCATTACAGTCACACTCTGTTGATCACCAATTAACCTGCCTTGTTTTCCTTCTGATTCCGGCTTGCATAACATCCACGATTCACGTCTACTCAGGCCTTGAGCAGCCTTCCTATGTTCATCAGGAACACATAGCTGTGCCCATGTTAGCACTGACCTGTTGCACAACTTCATTGTTGTTCAATATCTGATTTGGTGATTGGAATCAGCTCAGCCAAGCTCTAAAATCTAAACTCTTAAGACAACTTCCAAAAGATTATCTCTGAGTTAGCCCCCTTAACATGTTATATGATATACGTGGCATCACATACCATTTTCCTACCTTGACACCCATAACATTACGGGCCCTATCTTGCATCCGGCGCAAGTGACTTAGTCACTGGCGCATGTGTCGTTGCTAGTTTACAACTGGCGCAGAGCGTTCTTTTCCCACCTGCGCCACTCGCCGGTAAATTAGGGATTGATCATCCGCCCCAAGGGGCGGTTCGGCGGAAGGAGGAGGTGTGTTCTGGCGCAAACGGTATTTTGCCGTTTCTGAATACCATTGCGCTACTGACCAGGAAATACCTGGTTTAAAGTCAGTGGCGCGTTGTTCAGATGCTATTTTAAGGGCGCATGCATACATGCGCATGCGATGCATAGGGATTGCTTGTGCACCTCGCGCATACACTTTGCTTCTCCCATCTACCTAGCCGCACATTCTTGGTAAATTATTTGGGGAAGAACAGCTGATGCAGAGGTAATAAGTTGTACTTTTAAACAATGCATCTGCAAACACCGTACAGCAAACACATATTTTCTTGACACAGACATCGTGTAGGCCTACATGCCCATTACTTTTAGGATTGATGAGTATTTGATCGTGAAAAACATTGTTTTACCGCGAGTGAGTGTTAAAAAGAATGAATGAATGCGGGCGCGCGTGTGTGCTCTGTTTAAACACACGCAAACTAAACACGTAACGCATAATACAATCAATGGCAATGTCTATTACCGCGGGGACACATGCATATTAGGATAGCATACAATACTGATAAGAAACAATGTTTATAATGTATTGCGTATATCATTAAATAGAACCACAGTTACCGCATATCATATGTTATATCATATACGTTTTCTTTGCCGAAATTTATTTGAGGACTCAGTATTTCTGAAGTTGTGGAAGAAAACCCCTTATTCCATGTGTGAATTAGGCCATATTATTGGCAATAAACTGAGCCATTTGCAGTTTGAAATGCATGTGCATCTGTCTCATCGGAGACTGCAGACGCGCTGTCAAAATATCCACTCGTCCGATTCAAATGCGCTCATGGCTCTTAAAGGGGATGGGAGCTGGCACTCACATTGGTTTGTTGGACGTTACGCCCAAACCACACCTACGGGTAACTAGGCTGCTTCAGACCAACCCTTTTGACACTTGCGCCGCGACGCAAGTGTCATTTATCCGCCTGTAAAATAGCGATAGCGCCGTAGAACCGCCCACAAAGCTACTTGCGCTTTGCGCTTCCCACTTGCGTTTCAGACCGTTAAAATAGGGCCCTACATGTGTTATGGTATGTATATTACACTTTGCATACAATTTTCCTATGTTGACAGCCATAACATTACACATGTTATCTGTATTTATAGAACACATTACATACCATGTTCCTACCTTGACGCCCATACAATTACATGTTTTATGGTATGTTTATTAGACAGTACACATTACATTACATGTAATATGTACATGTTCTTACCTTGACTAATCACAAAATAAGCATTTGTTGCTGCGATTTTTGATAGAAGACAACAACACATCAACAACACATGTTTCAGAGGGAGAGAAATGGTCAAACTGGCTGTAAAAATAACATACTTTAGCAATAGAAAAATAACTATACTCAGATATTATCTCTGCTACTTCAGAGGAAGGCCATTCAAAGTTCACTTTAACTTTAATTGTGCATAGATTAAAACCAAGGTTCATATTTAAAATAAGAGATTACAGACTCATCAAAATGGTGGATTATAAACCAGTTACCAGTGAAAGCATCCCTCTTCTTGGTCCATGAGAGTTTTACAGCATCTCGGATTAATTGTGTTGGTCTTAGCGAGCCAGAGTCCTATCTTGGTATTGATCACAAAGTTAATCCATAGCTAAGCTCATTCTTACCCAAAGAAATTAGAATGGTGTCCATGGAAAGATGAGAGACTCTTGAATCTTTATTAGAAAAAAGTTGCTGAAGGTCAGAGGTGATTAGAATTCATTATAAATGTCTGCATGCAGACCCAGTGTATCACTTCTTTGTGTGTGTGTGTGTGTGTGTGTGTGTGTGTGTGTGTGTGTGTGTGTGTGTGTGTGTGTGTGTGTGTGTGTGTGTGTGTGTGTGTGTGTGTGTGTGTGTGTGCGTTTGTGTGTGTGTGTGTGTGTGTGTGTGTGTGTGTGTGTGTGTGTGTGTGTGTGTGTGTGTGTGTGTGTGTGTGTGTGTGTGTGTGTACATGTACGGAACGCGTTGCTACCACAACAGAAGAAAATCTCTGTTCTAAGAGATAATAATCACGTTATAACAATGAAAGTACCATATTTATAGGTGATGCTGAATTGATCTCATACTAACGAGGAAACAATCTCGTAATAATCAGAAAATTATCCCGCTAATACTTGATACCTAACTTATCTTGTACTATAATGTTTATTGGTGATACTGAAGTTACTGAGGAAATGATCCTGTTACCACGTGATACTGAATTGATCGGGTCATAACGTGAACACCAAAGGCCGGAAGTCATCCCTGATGTCACAGCCTGTTGCCAACTCTGACCAGGAGCGCGTCAAAACCTGGTGTAAGTTGATCCCCAGTGATAATTATCTGCTCAAGGACAGTAACACTCTGCTGTCTTAAGCCACTATCCATCCCATAACAACACAAGTTTACCTTGTCCATACAGAAATGACTTATGAATTTCCTCATTATTACGAGAACAGTTCAGTATAACGTGATCATTTTCACATTATTTAGTGATGATTATCGAAAGATCGACACAACTATATATCTTTCTGCTGGGGCAGTAATGCGCTTCATTACAGGTGTGTGCATGTGTCAGTGTGTGTTTGTGTGCGTGCCTGCTCGCACATTTGTGTGTGTACCCTTACCTGGGTGTGTCTGTCAGTAACCAAGATAATTGACTAGCTATGTTAGCTCTGTAAATACAGGCTACACGTTTACACATGATTGACTCCCAGCGGGATGGGCTAATACACACATACTACAAGCTGGTCGCTAGGCTAAAAAATAAATCTAGAGTTAGTAGTAATCCATACCAGTTAGACTTATAGGGGTCCAAGCAATTTGGTAATGCCCTAATGTCTGCCCCCCCCCCCCCCCCCCCCCCCCTTCATAAGAGCTCATGCAGACACATTCCCGGGCTGCTCCCCCTCCGGCCCCCCGGGTTGGTGTCTGTGTGTTAGGACCCTATTGTTGCGGCTGCGGGATAATGCCCTTATTAATTGTACCTCTTTGTAAGGTGTCAGCCGTAGACCCAGATTGAGATGGATGGATCTCTAGAGTCAGCTCCCTGCATAGTCTCTCTATCTGCTCTCTCGCTGGAGGAAGCCTTCCCCCGTTCACAGCCACACCCACCAAATGGCAACACCACCCTTTGTCACGCGTTTGCAAACATTTTTCTTGAAACATAAAAATGGGTTGTTTTTTTATCACTTTATTTCTTTTCTTGAAATGGTGTTTTCAGATGATTAGATAGTACTGCAGTTTAATGATCCAAATAACAAGAGGAGGAGTGAGTGAGGCAAAAGAATATCATTTTTATTGAGCATGTTGGTGCATTGTGGAAATATCAGGTAATTGAGTATATTGAAGTACCTTCATGAAATCAACAGAAACACCCTCCAATCCAGTTCCCCTTATTGAATAAGACAGAGTCAATTTAATTCATGTTTATTAACCATAAACGTTGCCAATTTATCTTGGAGTAGCATTTAGTTTGATCAGTGCCTGAATGAGTGCGCTCAACATACAGAGATGCTCAAATTGGCTAATGCATAAACTAATATTCTTAATACTATCTCTAATTGTGACAGTGACATCCCTTTTTCTCTTCTATCATCATTATTTTATTGTTCCAGCCAATGCTATAACGAGACATTATGTGGGTGTTAAGGTGATATTATTCAATAGATTCAATGAATATACACTTTGTTTTAAAACAAAGACCTAAACCTTACCGACCAGTATTGTAAACAGCTGCTGCCTGCATGGCTGAGCTCCATGCTGCTCAGAGAGAGAGAGAGAGAGAGAGAGAGAGAGAGAGAGAGAGAGAGAGAGAGGGGGGGGGAGAGAGAGAGAGAGAGAGAGAGAGAGAGAGAGAGAGAGAGAGAGAGAGAGAGAGAGAGAGAGAGAGAGAGAGAGAGAGAGAGAGACTGAGCTTAAGCATGGGGAGAGGGAGGGAATAAAAATGGACGAAGATCCCATTCTCTCCCATTTAGAAAGGCCCCGGACTTCTTAAGGTGTCGCTTGTTTTTGTCTCTTGTAGTGTAGAAGGGGATGTTTGGATTCCAGGATGAACTGCAGTGCCTGCTGAGTTAAATTATGGTCCCTGGGCTGTGGGGTGGGAGTAATCAATAAGAATACATGAAGCAATGTGTAATGTGTGTGCTCTTAGCAGTGGGGACGCTGGCCCTTTACCCCGGCTCCCAGCAGGTTAGATAAATATGATACCGACACAGGGCACACTGGATTATATGATATCAATGTAGAATCAGCAAAGTGCTATTACACACCCCTAGCCTACTGTGAGTACTATTGACAAGGTTGGCTTTGAACGCGCTGGTGTGTTGCTCTCTCTCTGTCTCTCTGTCTCTATCCACATCTCTCTCTCTCTCTCCCTCTCTCTCTCTCTCTCTCTCTCTCTCTCTCTCTCTCTCTCTCTCTCTGTCTCTCTCTCTCTCTCTCTCTCTCTATATATATATATATATATATATATATATATATATATATATATTCTATCTCTTTCTCCTCTATAGCATTCCCTCGATTTATTTTGCTCTGCTCTGCTTTCTTTTGTTCTTCCTTCCTTCCTTTATTTTAACGTGAAATGAATACCAGTAGAAGAATAAAGAAAAGTAAATAGATCTTTATTTACTTACCTATAACATATATATATATATATATATATATATATATATATATATATATATATATATATATATATATATATATATATAGATAAGTATATCTGAGATGCATACCTGCTTTGATAGGGATTACAAATTAATGGGGTTTACCAAAAAGGTTGGGCATTAAAACCCAATAAATGAATTTCCAAAGTTCATTTCATAATTGATTTGATCTTCAATGTTCACGACTTAGGGCTTACTATGGCTAATTGGATTTTTCTTTTTTCCCCAAGATGACCCCTTCCAGCTGATGCACTAATTAACCTCTGTCCTGATCTTGCATTGCTCCTAACTCTTGCCAGACATACAGTAACTTCATATCACTGATACTCTCCCTGTATTGATTAACCTCCTTTTCATTGCGGCTTGAGGGAAAAAAAATCAAACATGGCATCTCTGAAAGACTATCATCAATGTCCACTTCAGATCACATGCTATACAACCCAATACAGCCCTTTGAGGAGGTTGCAACCTCTCTGGCCCTTCTGACCGGTACTGCACTCACCCCACCCCCCTCCTGTCATTATCATGCTTGTGTTAAATGCCGCACAGGTCAGGGAACCTGCATTGTTGTTTGGTTCAGGCTGGGCCTTACATGTGTGTGAGCTAGTCACTTAACACATCTCCTGCGAGATGCTGCCTGTTTATCAAAATGGTTTACAGCCTCTGGTTTAAGATTGACATGGGTTTTTTATATAATACTGTTGGATTCTGTGTTAGGATTGCATTTTTTGTCTCTTCAAATCAACAAAATGAAATAAAATGGCCAATATCAAAATATTAGTGTCTGAGGTGTTTGTCATCGTGGGGTATTCCTCTGCTTTCACACAACGATTTGGCAGAATGCAATTTGCATAAGGTCAGAGCTCCTGACGCAAGTTGTGCAGCATCTCCGTCTCTTAGCAACACTCTCGGCTCCTGGACTTGTGTTAAATGGACTGGTCCTTGCCACTCAGCGCTCACCAAGAAATTCATAATATAAGCCACCCACTGACCAACCTGTGTGCAGGTTGGTCTCTCGCTCTCTTTTTCATGTGGAAGTCTTTATATCTACATCTTTATATGTATATATATATAGGCTTAATTATGATTTGATGATGTTATTGCAGAAATATGTCATTAAAACATCTTGTCTTGTAAGGTTTCGAAATATCTTTGGAAATAAAATGAAATCTGCCAACATTTTGAGGTACAAAATGGAAACACTCACGCAGAAAACCAGAGCTATATCGGGAAAGTAGCTGTTTGAAGTGACAAAGAAAAGATTAGGGATGTAGGCTGGGCTCCAGCCATGCAGCGTACTGGGACAGGGAGGAATTACTACGTTGAGAAAACGATTGCTTTCTCTTGCCATGGTGGCCAATGTTATGAAACAATGTAAATAAACCCGTTACGGTTCACTTCTTTAACTGTTAAACATCTTATACTTTTAGTGATGTTATTGACATCATTGATATTATGAAGATGATTATGAGGATGATGATGATGATATTAATAATAATTATAATAATTATAATTATAATATTACAATTATAATTATATTAACAGGCCTACAATAATGAGAATATGAATTATAATTTAATAAATTCTAAACTATTACTAGGAGTTACAAGTATTTTTTACATTGCACAGGACAATACATAATGTTCATTTACAGTGCCCACGCAGGCCGACTGGAGTTTGGCCTATGTCACAATTACCCGGTCCACTATGAAGAAGTCCGATTTTTCTTTTTACATAACTGGTATAGTTAAGCCTAGCTCTATTTTAGAGTCGAAAGTGTTAATAAATACATGTTTATCGTTGACGATTTTTTTGTGATCCTCACTCTAAATGGCCGATTAAATAATTGTTTTTTATATGTAGGCCTAATCTTTGCAGATTGCTATAATAATATTACTTTTACTACTATTACTACTAGTAATAATAATAATAATAATATTAATAACAGTTATTATTCCTATTATTATTGTGATATTAAATTGTGTTATAAGTAACATTGTATATGTACCGTTTCAATTATTCTCATTTGAATTTTAATAAACTTGTTATTCTGGTAGCCACTTCAGAGATGAACTTCTCACTCGGTGTTGTCGATATTCACACCACTAGGCCTACTGCTACTGCTACTACCAGCCTTCTAAAAATACTGCAAAAAAGTACGAATACTACAACTACTACCACTAATAATAATTATTACAATAATAACAATAGTAATAGGCCAAATAATAGGATAATAATAATAATAATATAATGAATTATTTGACTCAAAAAATTTAAATGAAATCAACGTGGGCATAAATCTATCCTAATCAGACCCTTTTGTGGATTGCATGTTAGATATTAGTTCATAACCCACCAATAGGCTAAATTGGCCCCCACATGTGCGTGTGTGTTGCTGTGCTTTCATACGGCATAAAAAGCCCGCATGTGTGTGTCCGAGGGCCGGAGGAGACGGGCTGGCCGCTCGACTCCTCATCTCTAGTCTCTCTAGGTGTCAAAAGAGCATTTCCGTTTCTCTAATTAGGTAATGGAATTACACAGCCTGCAGTTCTCTGCAGAGTATAGAGACTGTATTAAACATGGAATATTTCGGTTGTATTAATCGATGCAAATATATATAATTGGTCCCTTTTGTTTCTGAATAATCATTTAGATGTTACATAGGACCTAGGTCTTCTTCACGTTACTCCGCGTGATATCGGCCTTTAATTCTTACTCGAAATAGTAATATTCGCATCTACGCCTCACCATCACAAATTGGTAAAAAAAAAAAAAAAAAAAAAAAAAAAGTGGAAGGGGCTATCCTTTTCATCTTTCGATTCACTCTATTTTGTGTGATCCTACCTGCCAAAGGTCGGCTGGCCCGGCGTGGGGGGCTTTAACCACCGAGAAGACCACGGTAAAACCAACACCGCCCTGCAGACACTAATTGGCGCTATAATCGCAACTAAATTGACGTCTTGGAGCTCATGCAAAGCTATTTAAAAACGAATCAGCCTAAATTGTTGTGCATTCAAATCTTTTGTGTACCTTATCGATCGCAGCGTGAGCGGGGTGACTGGAGGACTTGGTAAACCACTCCCGTCTTTAGCAGCACCCAGTAAGCCAATGGGGCCTAATTTCTAAGACATTCAACCAGGATATGTCTCCGTTGGGATTGAGATCACACGGAATGATTGTCTATTGATTTGCTCTGTGCGATTCAGGGAACTTTTATTGCAATCTAAATGTAATGAGGGAGAGCCCTCGATCTCCCCCTGATTACATCTGAGCGTCTTTGGGACTGCAGCGGCTATCATCATCACAGGTGCTTGTGCGTCATCCCCACTTCGTGCACCCTAAACGTCCTGGACGTTTACATTTAAGATGCTGCACCTTGGATGGAGGACGATTGTGTCACTACGTGTCATACTTTCATTTCTTATCAGTTTCTTGCTCTATTTTAATATCGTAGTCCGTTGTGAATGGTTGTGTTTGTATTGTTATTGCAGGTGTTTATTTGATAATCCATATGTATAGCCAATTGGCAACTTTTCTTAATCAAATCGATGATTTCTTGTTCGAATTTTGTTGCGATTTTGTTTGACCATATTTCAATCATAGGTGGCGCTAATGACCTGATCCGTTATGACTGAGGCCATTGTATCGAAAAATAACAATTTTATTATTACTATGACTATTATTTTATGATAGTCATAACATTGTATAGTATGGATCTGTTATTAAAGTCCCTGCAGTGCAAAGTAATAGGCTGTACTAAACTTTATCCCTTTATTTATGTTCTTCTGTCTTGATGATTTTGTTCGTTTTTCTGTGTCCATGCCCTTCTCTACGCAACCATTAATTATCTGTAGCTTTTGTTTTATGAATTCCTGCATCCATATTACGGCATTCATCATAAACCTTATGCAGAGCATCTCACAATAAATCACACTTATCAGTCTGCCCGGTTGCAATGGCTATCCACACAATTTACAGTGCGATTCCATAAGTACCATTTTGTAATATAGCGTGTCTTCCTGCGGCCACACCTCTCTGATCCCCTCTCCCCGAGCACAGATGATATCACGTACCCATGGTGACATCATTCCCGAGCACCTCCACAGTGTAGCGTTTCATCTGTGCATGTCATGAAGCTAAACCCAAATATTGTGCATTGTTGGTAAAGAGGGTCAGGCGACTCTTGAGCCCGATATTCCAGGTTGTGTTCTGTACTTAATTATTCATGGCCCGGCGCTTGAAGCAAAGTATAGGTTTACACGACACCGGTGGCTGGGCCCTGCAACATTCCCCCTGTGTGCAAGGCGCCCCCCAAGCAGCAGACAGGCCATCATTCCTAGTGTACTTCCAGCAATGATATCAAAAAGGTTTTTTTTGGTCAAGCCAAAGAGAGGTCACTCTAATAATACCCAAGGTCAGTGGTGGGAGCCGACCAGTCTCCCAGTCATCTTTCATTTGTTCCCAGAGTTAATGACAGTTTCAGGGGGACCGGGACTGGGAGCCAGCAGCATGTGATGTCACTAACACATGCCAAGGGGATTAGGAGGGCAGGCAGGGGACAAGAAGTGTGGATTATACAGGACACAGAGAAACACGCAACCTCCGCCGCTAAACGCTGCTCTATTAGAGGATAAAAACAAAGAGATTCCACTGTATTAACCACAGGTTCGTCTCACCTCGAACACACACCACCCTCCGTCTCTTTCGTGGAAACCACTGCTCTCCCAGATCTGCTGTGGATCAGGCAGCCTATGATGTGTTTCTCGGCGCTAGCTCGAATAAAGTGTTTGTTTTCAATGACCATCTTGTAAGTTGTTGCTAATGAACCTTTCTCATCCCAGGTCATCATCCACCGGTTCACGATGACGATGTCAATCAGTGGAGCGATGGGGCTAAACTACACCTTAGTTTGTTTTGCAAATACGCCCAATTAAATGAAATTGAACTGTGCCGATGAAATAATGCAAAAAGATATATATTCAAACATGGTTTCTGTGTGTTTTATTGGTGCTGTGGCGATAGACGACCACATCAACCTAGGCTAAGACTGAAGCCTGCGGCTTTCATCCAGACAGACGGAACAATGAGCACACCTTATTCAGTCCCTGGGCACGCCACGCACTGCGCAATGAGCAGCGGAGAGCCTCCCACGCGTCTCGCACCATCTCTGATAATCACTGCATCCAGTTCCTCTTCAAATGATCTGCACGCACACAAGTGGGGGATGCAGCCAAAACATGGCAGAATTGGTATTGGAGGATATGACCTTGCATATGTAGATGGGGAATGTGTATTTTAACATAGAATGGAAAACTTTTGATTGCTGATTTTGGGTCGTTGTTTTACTCTAAAACAATATGGACGCATGTTTGAAATATTTGTTTGTCGTGTGGTTTTTTTTGTTTGTATATCTGTTGAAAGATTGGGGCTGTAAGTACCATTGAGGCTCTCCAAATGATGCGGGAAGCTTTCACAATTGTTGCCTTTCCTTGGGGTTCGCATAGATACAGTGGAGTCCCTCTTTGGCACAAGGTCGCAGTATAAATATGAACTGCATTTTGCATTACTTTCAGATGAGTGAAGCTGTCAGGCCAATAATGCGAGCCTTCAATCCTGCTTTCTGGCACTTATCCTCCATTTTAGGACCAAGAGGTCATGTGAAAATTGAAAGTGACAGTCAAGCAGCGTGTTTTACAGAATGAGTGGACGAGGCTGTCATGGCCCAGATCAGAGCTCTTTAACACCAGGGCCTATCAAAGGTCTTTCTGTTTGGACCAACTGGACCCCTCCCAGCCCCCCCATGGGAGAGAAAGGGGAAATAAACTTCCTCCAAAGTACAAGTTCATATCACGATTCATGTACCAATGGAAAGAGGTGGGATCTGGATGGTGTCGGAGAGCGACTGGAGATTGAAATTGGAAGATCAGACCGCATCAGGGATACTCAGCAGCAAAGCATCAAACTATGCCATAGAGATTTATTTTATTCCATCCCCAGAAAGACACATCCCCTATTTTACTGTTTTTGACAAATGGAAATCCAGAAGCTCTTCTTTTTGGTTTAAATAGAAATGTTGGCATGGCCTGTGTTTTTTCTTCTGTATTTAAATGAGCCCATGTTCTTGTCACATAAAAGAGTGTGTTTGTGCGTCACAGAAAGTATTCCCCACTCGTTCCATTTCTATTTGGTTTCAAATTCAACATTGCATGAAAACACTGACATGAAACACGCATGTCTCAAGCAATGAGCTCTCCATCATAACCCCCATTCAGATCATCATAATAAATCACATCATTACCACCATTACGTGGTTACATCTTTCAGGCGGAGGGGAAATCAAATATTTCTGTCAGGTGGAAGAATAAACTTATGATCCCTTTTCTTTATGTCCTGTTGAGAACCCTTGAGAATAATACTATACGCAACAGTAGAGACGCCGGAGCAGTGAGGTTTATAAACCAAACGGGATTAGCATTTATTTTTTTGTAAATGTGTCTGTCATAGGAGGAAAACAATGAGATAACTGGTTTATGTAAGATGTATCTGACACTATACTTACCGCTCTTCTGGTTCATAAAGAAAAATGATTGATCAATGTTGATCATGATAGGCATTCATACAGCCCTATGATATTTTTGGAGGATAGATTTAAACATGAATCCACAATGTTTTGGTGTGGAATATACACTGTTTTTTTACAGTGACGCCAAGAGAGATGGCTGAAGTGTAATAGAGTTGAAGAGTTTATTTAAGATACCAAAAGTTCCTTGGGAAATATACAAGCATATCTTATTTTTTTCTTCCTGCGATTGTATTGGTTTGAATTCAGCTGGGTAGTGGTTAACCGAGGAGACATTCCTGTTGTGGCCATGTCGGTTTTCACGATATGATATCTCCTACAATGGTCTGCCTTTACCTCTTTAGTGTGGAGCCATTTGCAGCACACAGTGAGAAGACTACTAATTTACAACCTCCCACGCCACACCAACCGACCCATTACCCACTAAACACGCACATACATGATACATGTACACCTTAGAGACCTTGTTGCATTAATTGATTCATTCATAAGGAACCAAAACTTTGCCTCCGTCCTCTCTCTGTCTCCCTCCATCCCCCCCTCCCGGCTTGCCTCTCGGGCATTGTGAAGATGATCAGGTGAATCCTTGTTTCCCCTGCGGTCCACAGTACTCATCCTCTTGTCCATCCCACCATCACAATTCTCCAGCCCATGTTCTCCCCTTTTTCTTTTTTCTTCTTTTGGGGCGATTCCACTGATCTAAGCTTGAAATGCGAAGACAGCAAAGCACTAAGCCTTCAAACGTGTGATTTTTTCAAAAGATCTCTGGAAGCAATCTCTGGCTGAGTGACCCCTGACAGCTGCAGATCTCTTTATGTCTTCCTCTGCTGCCACTTCATTTGGTAGAAAAGCTCTCAGATTCACACCTCTGTCAGAAGGCACAAGTGTTTATTATGTGCATGCACACGTAATATCCACTAGTGCATATCTCAAACATGTGCGGCCCTCGCAGTTTCTCATATAGGTATTAAAAACAAAGAATATTAAAAATGAAATGAACGTTAGAATTGTTTGTCATTTCCCTCTCTGCTTGTTAACAACTCTATTATATTGTCAAATAGATATGTTTGCCATAAGTTGTTGCAATTATTTTGACTAGTTTTAACTTCCATTTGGACGAAGGCAAATGGAAGTTGACTTAATGAGATGGGTTTGCAATGTAGCTTTGTGTCCATAAGATGATGTATTATTTATTTATATGAATAGAGGATAGTTGTACTGTACTCATGTTTTTATTCCTTCTTTCGATGTAGGAGAGTATGGTAGCCGTGTCCCCCCCTCGCTGGAAATTAGACTACAGGCTCTATCATTAGATCGGATGGCAAGTCTTTATACAAAGTGTTTTGCATAATTACATACCAAAGCCAGAATAGCCACCCTCAAATTTGATGGGTCACAAAACATCAACAATTGCCGTATTATTTTCCACCAAAGTCCAGCCCCAGCAATGACCAGGAACGAGGGAAAAAATAGTCGGCGTAATCCAAGCTCGGGAGATTGCATTTTTCATCCCACATAGTAAAGAAGATTATTGCCAAACGGACAATTTGTTTACATATAGTTGTAAGGTTCCAAGGACGGGCCAAGACTTTAGAGGCTCGTCCATTTTGTATCTCGTCCTGGACCCTGACCATAGAGAACTATGACAAGGATCAATTCAGTTCCTCCGATTCGAATGGGTTGCACTCTGAATTTAAGAGTCTAAAACAAGTTACAAAAAAGTATAGGCCAATGAGGTATGAAGTATTTCTGTAGTTATGTCTATATGGTATGTATAGCCTATATATGTAGTTGTGTAGGCCTATATATAAAATTGTAGGCCTATGTGTGTATATATAATTATTTGTATATCTATACACACAATATATATATATATATACAAATATGTATAATTATTTTAATGTATTTTTCAAATTCTTCCATTCATTCAATATGTCAAATGAACTTTAATGAGCCAAGTCCGCAACTGAACATATTAGGCTACCAATTTGAAATCAAACTGACATTAATAAAGGCTATCTTATATAGGCTAGCTATCGCCAGAAGTATTTGCGTTTAACCATTGTAATAGCAATTATAGGTAGGCCTACTCCATAGGCCTAACATTTTGAAAGTTAGGATTATTATACTATTGAAAGTGTGTAAAAAAAATATATTGAAAGTAGGGTTCTTTTATGAGTGTAGGCCTACTTTAATGAAACTTTTTTACGTCCGTTTTTTTATTAATTCGATGTATCTTCGTACAGGCTATTTGGCGGTTCGCCTCGTGCTCGGGACGGTCTGTTCGTTAGACGCAAGGAAGGAGCGATCAAAATGCAGGCTTTACATCACAGGGACCTGCTATTAAACGGTATAATGCCCTGGCAGACTTTCGACCATTAGAGCTGAAATACAAGCTGGCTCGGACAGCAGAAAAGTCCTCTGTTTAAATCATTTATTTATTTTTAAATTCCATGGGTTCGTTAAACAAACCTATAACATATTGTAAACAATTTAAAGTTAATCTTAAGTAAAATGTAAGCTTAATACAATTGTTTACCAACATATTAGGATTGTAAACAATACAAATGTGACTATTTGCTTTGTAAAAAGAACGGAGCAAATATTCGAGGCTTCTATTGTTTGAGAGAGGTTTTTTTTTACTATTTTATTATTATAATTATTATCGTTCTTCTTCTTCTATTATTATTATTATTGTTATTATTTTTATTTGTTGTCCTATTTGTAGGACCTATTTGTAGGCCTGTAGTATTATTAACAGTAGGCCTACCGTAATTATTAGCAAATTATTATCCTGTCATGAATCTTAACATTATGTTTGTCTCTGTCATGAAAATGCTTTGGTGTTGATTTATAATAAAACTTATTCAAGTAGCCTATCAATGTTACATCGAAAAGGCTCCGTTTGAAATCTTTTTAAATGAAGTGAAGAACTCCCAACATTACAATGATACACTACTTCTACCAAAATAAGTTTGTAACAGTTTTCTACTATAAGACGATTTTTATTTCCCCAAAACATCGTGAATTTGTCGAGAGTAGGCCTAATGGAGTCTAACAGTCTAAAACACAGTATGAATTCCCGCTTGATCATCTCAAGGTTATAATGAAAAACAGCGCCATCTAGCTGTTACCAATAGCTTTTCTTCTACACCAATTTCTTAAATGTGTATTTTTTCTCCTTATTCAAAACATCAGACTACGTTTTCGAGTTCCCCGGTACATTGATCACCTTATCCCAAATATGGGACCTGCAGGTGCCCCACCAAGAGTTATCAAAACACAGTCCTACATATTTCGGAATAATTATAGGCTTTATAAATGCTATAGGGTTTATGTAATAAACATATAGCTTCCAGGCTAATATATTGTTATATTATAGACATGATTTACCTGTGGGTTTTTAATTGTAAAATAGGCCTAGAGATTTTGTTGCACTGCGTATGCGTGTTTGCGTGCGTGCGTGCGTGCGTGGGCGTGTGTGTGTGTGTGTGTGTGTGTGTGTGTGTGTGTGTGTGTGTGTGTGTGTGTGTGTGTGTGTGTGTGCGTGTGTGTGCGTGTGTGTGCGTGTGTGTGTGTGTGTGTGTGTGTGTGTGTGTGATTGTGAAGACCGAGGTTGTCTCAGAGGTATTTGGACATCTTCATTGCCAGTCTTTGAATGTTCTGCTGCAACCAAGCGACAGCAGAAATAAAGGATACATTCTCTGCTAAAAATTCTAATAAAAATTAAGTTGCACATATCGCCATTATTGAAGGAAATACGTTTCTTGCAATTGTTGTTTGGAATGCAGATTTTACATTTGTTGTGTTGGAAATACTTTGTTTAGGCCTCTTACAGCCTTTTATTTTTTTAATAGACTTGATGTTATTTCTATGTTTATTTTTGCATTTTTCTAGAACAACGTCGAATTAATTATTGCGATGTAGCTAGTTTCTAACACCTTTTCGCGGAAGAGCCCGATGGCACACGGGGAAAATGCGGGTAGGTTGGAGCGTGGGCGCCCGGAGGAGACCCTGCGCGGTGTGACGGTAGCAGGACGGGACACGCGCGTCTACCTCATTAACGCTCCGCTGACGGAACGTTTAGCTTTACGGCGAACACATTTGAGGATATTTTAGAACCGTCTCCCATCCAATGTCTGTGATGTCATGATGTCACTGATGCAAGCCATCAACTGCCATCATCAACATGTATCCCTGCTGCATTGGCAGACATTTAAGTCAACAGACGTATGCAACTGACAAAATGTATTAGGGTCACTCAATCAGCCTTTTTTTAACCCGACGAGCGTATCGCATGCGCATTCAAGAGACTCCCACGCAAACAACAATGTACTGCAGCCCGGATGTCAAATCAGCCTCCTTAGGCCACAGAAATATTAATAATAGTTTGAAACCCGGGATTTGGTTTAGTTGTGTTTGTCTATGTGTGTGTGTGTGTGTGTGTGTGTGTGTGTGTGTGTGTGTGTGTGTGTGTGTGTGTGTGTGTGTGTGTGTGTGAGTGTGCGCGCGCGTGTGCGTGTGTGTGTGTAGCCTACGTGTTTCCGCGTGTGTGTGTGTGTGTGTGTGTGTGTGTGTGTGTGTGTGTGTGTGTGTGTGTGTGTTTGCGCGTACGTGTGTGAGTGTGTGTGTGTGTGTGTGTGTGTGTGTGTGTGTGTGTGTGTGTGTGTGTGTGTGTGTGTGTGCGTGTGTGTGTGTGTGTGTGTGTGTGTGTGTAGGGGGGGGGGGGGGGGTTCAGTGGTGTTGAACACCCACTGCATTGTGAAAAAGCGGTTAAAACGACGTGGATTGCAAATGTTTTACCATGAGGTGGAATTGAAGCCCCAAGGGGTCCAAAAACATTTTACATCTCTGTTTTGGTGTGTATTGTAGATGTTTTGTTGGCTGTGGTACCCCTTCAAGGGAGTAGCCTACATAAGAGAGATAGTAGCCCATCATCTAGCTTCTACCTTCCGCCAATATCGAAGAGAATCGACCACTTTATCGTAACCGGATAGGCAGAGAGAATCCCTAACTTTAGATTTAAGGGTTGACTTGGGGTTTCAGACTGGTGGTGTGCAGCTATTGAACATCATGTGTAGCTGCCTGGGCAGCACTGGTCTCTGCCTTTGTGTTACTGGAAGCAGTGGTCTCCGATGGGCTGGAGAATGACAGTTCCATGTATTGCGGGTAGATGGCACAATTTTCTTACATTTATGTCAAGCTTGCAGGAGCTCTCTCACCAGGACGAAAGTATTTTATAAATATTGAGTTATCTATCGTTAAATATTGTTATAAAATGCTGACAACCTGCGTAATCGAAACCGACGTTCATGCAGAAGATAATACCTAATTAAAATGGAAGCCTAAATTAGAGTCTAAGAATAGGGTATAAAACAAAAGTAATCTAGGTTATTGATAAAATCTTAGACATTTTAATAATAATAATAATAATAATAATAATAGTAATAAAAGGCCTTATAATATGAAACAATATCGACTGCATGTAAAACGCCATAAGGCATACACACTGATTAACATGAAATATAATGGTACATCATGTCTCAATCGAGCCTCATAGGCGTACAGAACTAGATTTTTGGGTTCTGATTTGATGAGAGATTTGGAGAGAGAGGAGGAGGGAGCGAGGGACGGAGTAACGGAGAGAGCCTGTGTCTGCAAAAGAGGGAGAATTTTGGGGCCTGATTGAGAAAATACCATCTATAGCATTATCTTACGCAAATTAGACTATATTGCATTGTAATAGCGTCCTACTGGAAATCCTTTTAGTTTCCTCCTTGCCATAAGTTCAATATCATGTAGCCTACATCACTTTGATGAGCTCACGTGTAAGTGTTCAGAACAGAGGCAGGTAGGCCTGAATATAAGTGACGGGCCATAAGTCACAGCTCGTTAGTTTTATGTGCGACGCTAATACGGCCGGTGTGCAGCACTTGAAATTCGGGAATCGAACCCAACGCTGTGTCAAATAGCCTAGCGGTTGCGTGACGTATGAATGAGGAGGGCTGGCATGTGGCTTGTTGGTCGGAGAACAAGAATAGCTTGTAGGCTATTCGAGTTATTATAGGCCTAGATGGTGGATCGTCATCAGCATGACGTATTTTGGGGTTAATTTCGAGAGGAAAATTGAGTCTTGACACTCAAGTGCAAGATCCAGTTTGTTATAGCCCAACATCGTCCCAATGCGTTTAGTTATAGACCTACTAATATTATACCAACATTGAATAGACCGCAATTACAAAAAACCTCGGTGGTAACATATTCAAGTCTAAATAACGGTTGGGTGAGCATTATCGTTTTCTTTAACATCAAACCAACCCAATCAATCACGGACGGACGCACACACGTACGCGTACGCACACACACACACACACACACACACACACACACACACACACACACACACACACACACACACACACACACACACACACACACACACACACACACACGCATATACGCACACAGACACGCACACATACAAACACGCACACAAACGTACGAATACACACACACACACACACACACACACAAACGTACGAACACACACACACACACACACACACACACACACACACACACACACACACACACACACACACACACACACACACACACACACACACACACACACACACACACACACACACACAAAGAGGTAGAACTAGACAGACCCACACGAAACTAATTGGAGGTGTAAACATTTAAGGTCATTATAGACATTATATCGCCTACAGAGGCTCGGCTGAGGAAGTTGGATGAGCACCAAGTCACAGTGATTTGTTATTTTCTCAGCCGCATCGATATTGAAAGGCTAATGATCACTGATACACATGTGTATGGTTAGCCTATGTGGCGAAGTGAAACGCATTTCGGAGGTAAAATGCCATTTCCCAAGGCATCACTCCAGGCTGAAGCCTCTTTAGATTGTTGAGTTATACTCTTGAATATAGCCTAGTGGGTGCGCATAGTGGGTGTACATTTATTATGGGAAATATAGGCAAAGCCCCATGGCGAAGCCTTCAAGAGAAATCGCACATTCAATCATTTTTTTACTTCACGGGCTTACTTATTTTAAAACAATGTACAGCTAATATTGAAGGCCGAAGGCCAATACTTTAGGAACACCAAATGAAACCACAGCGAGTTCCGTTCAGTGACGTAGGCCTATATCTGTGACGCTCCACACATGAGATCAGGCACACACTCAAACACAGAATGGACACAGACAACATGGCACAGTCGTGGCCCATGTAATAAACATGAAGGAACGTAATTTTCAAATTCATAAATTATAATTTAATACCAAGAACAAATTTACAGCAGAATGCTCGTTTACAATAAGCTAACACAAACAAACAAGAATTGTGTTCAACTATTAACTTTCACACACGCACACATATATCACTTGCAATTAATAATAATAATAATAATGATAATAATGATAATCATAAAAAAAGTATCTATACGTTATCAATACCCTGCAGTCATATATTTTTATATATTTATATAAAAACGTGGGCCAGTTTAAACTGTTCATAATTACAATCATGTATCATTCTCTGGTCCTCATGTGGCAATAAACAGCCAAAGAACAGTATTCAATCAGCTACACAATGTGATCCCTTTTTATTCAACCACAACAACGTGTCTCGTGTGTTGAAGAAAAGCGCCAAAACAAAGACAAAATTGCTAGCTCTCAAACACATGTGCTCGCGCAAACTCACATGTACAGTCACACAACCAAACGGACACACGCACGCGTGCATACGTGCGCAGACACGCGCGCGCGCACAAACACTCACCCACACACACACACACACACACACACACACACACACACACACACACACACACACACACACACACACACACACACACACACACACACACCGCAGCGTTTGTCAAAGACCAAAGAGCGTGAAGCTAACTTAAAATAGCAACTCCTTCTCAAAGCGGCTCACCCTGTTTAGTTTCAGCCTAATATCGCACGTGTTCTTCCTTTTAGTTTGAAATAGCCTACAAGGGCTAGTGTACTGAATGCACAGATTATATCTATACAGTCAAAAAACATTTACATTTATATATATCAAAGGTAAAATAGGTTAGCGACCTGTGGCCATGCATTCACAGTCTAAATATACATGAAAAAGAAAACATTTGTCGTAATATGTATATACATTAAAAACATAACTTTCAGTGCTACTAGCTAAGTCTGCCACTCAATTTGAAGACGTTGTATTACCGAAAAAATGGCAACCACAGATTTTCTTAATCACATATACTTTGTATAAAGAAAAAACTTGTTGAAATGAATTGACCTATATTTACAAGAATACTGCCTCTAATCAATGTTTTCAAGTGAAATACACAAGCATACGGCCGAGGATTTTAATCTAATTATGTTTCCAAAATGTTTTAGGACTACTTTAACAACGTTTTGATAAGAAATTACATCATGCTTGTCAGGCACTTAATGCTTGAAGTGAATAAAGGGTGACATTTCAGGGACGTTTTAATAATACTGCCATAAACACTAGGCTACTCAAGCTATGCTTCAAACTTGTATGACCCTTGACCTCTCACATTTTAAAACTGGCTATTCTAATGCCTGGATTTTTCTTTTGTTTTGTTGTTAATCAACTGCAAACGACTTAATGCTAAAGCATAGGCGTGCTGTCTCAATTAAGAAACTCCATCAATTAAAGAAACGTAGTTCTACAGACAGCTCAGCATACGTAACACTGGGACTGGTTAAACCTGGGAAGAACAGGTTCTCCCAACTGAGAATGAATGTCACTTCGACCTGGTTTGTGGTAATTGCGCAGACTGCATCCAATAAATTAATGAGCATGAACTCTGCACTCATTTTTACATGTAACATTGCGCCTTCACAAATCGTCATTTAAAGAGCTGATTTGGAGTAAACCCTAAAATGGCCTGGTGGAAACAAGTGAATTATCAAACTTTATATGATCAAGAAATGTTTCTGCAGGGTCATAAAGCTGATAAGGAACTCAATATACCCTTCCCCAGACGTTATTGGTCATCCTATAAGAACATAAGTGCGCTTGCAGCATTAAGCCTAAATTATAAGCCTATATTCCTATTGCTGTGGTTTTAATTCTTTTGGAACATCTTACATTATTTCAGTGTTTCAAAGTTAATCACCGTCTCAGAACATAACACCACCTGTACTACAGAATCACATGGGCCGGTTTGAAACCAGAAAGGAGAAACAAAGAAAAGTACAAAACACAGCTATACATGGACACAGGACAAATCATTTGAGAATGAGAACTTAATTTTGACTTTCTCAATGAGTTTCTTTTAACCCAAATTAATTTTTAAATGCACTTAATACTATAATTTTCCTCGAGGATTGTGAAAATCCCTTTGTTTTTTCCCTTTCTTCGGTCTTTAAAAAAATGGATCGAAGCATCTCGCTCTGCGGAACGCTGGAGCTCGTATCTGCGTTTGGAAGTTCACTGGTTTCAATTTTTTAATTCACAGTCATGTTCCTCAATGTCTTTCTTCATGAAAGCAAGCTCGTGTAACAGCCGTTTTCCTTCTACCAAAGGACCTAACCATTGTAGTCCTAGCCCCTTTGTTCGTTTCCTTCTGTTTACTGAATTGACATGTAAGGCCAGTTAAAACTGCTCCCCGAAAGCAACATATCCCTGATGAGAGTTTCAATTGGGGTTTTACCTACCAATCGGACGAAAAATAATTGTTCTATGACCGAAGAAGAGACAGTGCGGAGAGAAGGCAAGCGAAGTAACAACTTCCCAAATCGAGTTGGCTGGTTGGGATACTGGCTCCTTACATATTCCTCCAGGGCGCACTGGGACTTCTCTTGCAAACTTTCCACATGGGCCACATCTGAGAGACCACAGGCATCTGGAGGAAAGAGCAGAAATAAGGTTTATAATATTAATATCAAACATTCAGGTCAACATTAAATATACAGCATAATTAATGCATAATTCTATAATTAATGCACCTCAAATTAATTATAGAATTGTTATTCGTTTTGGAAGAGAAAATATATCCCTTAAAACATTGTGGTCTAATAATGATAATCATAACGGAGATGGTTATTCATACTTTTTATTATTAAAAGGCATAATATTATTATTGTTAATCATAATAATAATATTATTATGTAACGTCATATGTATTATATGCTATTCGATGTTTGTAAATTGAACCCTTACAAATATTCCATGCATATTCATAGATCAAACATTATATACGTATTTAAAACGCTCCTCGACAGACTGTCTAGAAATGTGTGTGTGTGTGTGTGTATGTGTACGTGTACGTGTACGTGTACGTGTATGTGTGTGTGTGTGTGTGTGTGTGTGTGTGTGTGTGTGTGTGTGCGTGTGTGTGCGTGTGTGCGCGCGTGCGTGCGCGTGTGTGGGAGGTGGGCTGGGGGGGAAGGGGTTGTGCAGTGACCTTTCGTGAACCCAGATTTAGCTTGAAAAACAACTAACTGAGAGCCTACAGAGGCGTCATCGTGATACCCTATACGCTATTTAATACGATGTTATATGAGACCAGAAACTGACTATTTTGCGAAAAAAGGAAGTAGGCTATCCATTAATTTGAATTGTCAAAGATACACATAGCGCACAATCTAAAATAGAAGTTATCATTTTTACATTTAATTACACCTACATCATTCTTTTGCACTTTGCTCGTTATATGTTGGTATACGAACAGTCAAGAACGATCCATCATCCATCAGCCGTAATAAAATATGATTGAATAGGCAGCAGAAAAATGTTTTGAGTGTTTCATAATATTATTATAATTATAATTAATAATGTAATTATTATTATTATTATTATTATTATTTTGTATCTTTGCAGGAGCCTTAAGGGGACGATAATTGTGCTCCTCTCCGCTCTTTAAATATACAGCCTATTTGTTTTATTTCTGTGCTGAGTGTACAATTCTTAGTGGAAGTCTGGGTCATGACCTCGTTTTGGAACAAGAGGTCCATACATGGTCAGTAAACAAATAATGTTCCTGCAAAAATATAAAATAAATACTTATAAATTGGTTGGTGGCCACTGGCCAGTGCACGTAAAACACAATTAGCAAACTAGGCCCTTTTTTCTTAAAAAAACCAACAAATTTCATAAACAAAACGACGCGTTTAAGAACTACGACGCCCTTCTGCAAGGGGAACCTAAGACTTGTCTTACTTTTTTTCCCCACATACCTCCCCCTTGGAGAGTTATATCTTTATATCTGTCATTCCGTACAAACAAGGCGTTGGGTATAGGCCTGCACACTAAGATCAGTCGCAAAATTCTCCAAGTTTCATTCACAATTGATGGTCACTGCAACTTAACATAAATGTTATATCATTAGACCTGCCTACTTTTTGTTTATGTTATAGTGTTACTAACTTTAGTTTAGAGAAACACACCACCTTGCTTTGAATATGTTACCACTGCAAATGGCCTGCAGACAAGTCACCACAAAGACAGTGTGTTTTTCTTACCATCGTTTGTTTTGGCCCAAGTTGTGTGTTTTTAGCGGTTACTCCGTTCACCACAAGTCCTCTCTACAGGCCTTTGACACAGAGGTGTAGCGTGTGCACTATGTTCTGGGGTAAATCTACATGTCTTACCTGACGTGAAGAGCACAATTGCCTTTAAGCAGCTGTATTCGGCAGAGTCGACGTGCAGAGCCTTGAGCTTTTCCACTTGCTCTTGGAAGATCCTAATGTGGTCCATAAAGGCTACCACTCGGTCCGCAGACATGGGGGAGGCGTGGAGGCCAGCAGCCGCCAGCAGAGGAGCCACATGGAGGGGCATGGAGCACTGTGCGGCGTTCAGCACGAACAACTCACTCCAAGTCAACCTCAGAAGAGCTACCTGGTCAGTGATCTGCAGGTCGGGAAAGAATGGAATATTCCTGGCCCACTCCACGGCACTGAAGAGCATCCTGGCCGCGAGTTCACAAATGTTCTCGATGCCCATTATGTTGTTGGGCTGCATGCATTGACTGCCATACCGGGACGTAGGGTACGGCTCCGCTCTCAACAGAAGAGAGATATATCCGGATAAGTAGGAATGGCAGTGCAGTGGGTCCCCATTTGTCAACGCGAACTGGCCATGGTGCGGCTGTGTGGGTGGCATCCGTCCCCTTTGCACCGCTGCAGTAAAAAGAGAAACTACAGATATTGATGCCTGAATTCTACACGTCACAAGATGAACATTTGGATGACCATACTGTCAGAATGCAGTTTTGTAGGTTCACAATTTATGAATTGAGATGAAACATGAAACCACGTATGATGATGGCCAACTGCGTAGAATACAAGCGAGGTTTTGGATACATCTGCTGCGCTTTAACGTTTTAAAAAACATACATTTACGCAAGACATTCACGCACGTATTGTGGAAAATCATGGTGCAGGAGCAACGAAGCCTGGATTATTGTAAATGAACACAAAGAGGGCAAGGCAGACCGTGCATGTTTAACCCTTAACCTACTTAGCGGTAGCCTGCATCTCGTTGTATAGCCTACTGTATGTGGGCCTACAAACATGGATCGATTCAATTTACGCGCTCGTGTAGACATTATTCACACACGTTTCGGGTAAAGAGTAGTTTTCATATCAGGGGAAGAAAAATAAATCCCGAGTGGATAACGTGAGGATGAAGCATGGAGACTCTGCTCCCTAATCCGACACTCGCCATAGCGCTGGTCGACTATCAGCTATCCAACACACACGCGATCTGTTTACACTCTTTAACCAAATTCGATCCTGCCGACGCTATATCGAGGGTAGGGGACATGGCTGTGAACCATAGACACAAAGCGGCACGCAAACACCATACTAGGAAGGACCCGACCACCCCCCCATTCCCCTCTCTTGAGGAGGGTCGCAGGCGGCTCGTCGCGTGCCTCCCGTCGGACCCAGATCACAGGAGGAGTCGGTGCACAGAAAACGCTCTCTGGGGCGACATAACATCATCATTTGCATGGCTTCACGTCTGATGGCATGAGGTGCAGTGATAAATACATGGATAATAAAAATAAAAATCCGAATACCTTCCCGTCTCATGCCAACTTTAAGGCATTTTTTGAGGCGGCAGTACTGACACTGATTGCGGTGGTGCTGGTCGATCGGACAGTTCCTGTTTGCACGGCACGTGTACGTGAGGTTCCTTCGTACGCTCCGCTTGAAGAAGCTTTTGCAGCCCTCGCAAGTGAACTGGCCATAGTGTTTGCCACTGGATTTGTCCCCACACACCACACACTCGATGTGCTGCGGCTGCTTCTCCGACGACTGGTTGGTCGGCGTGGACTGCGTGTTGTTCGGGGGTCCCTGCACGGTGGTCTGGGAGGACGGAGCAACCTGAGAACCGGACAGATTCAACTGGCCCGGCTGAGGAGTCGGCAGAGAGAGTCCTCCTTGCGTCTGCGAGGAGAGGGAGCCTTGGGTGTCGGCCACATCGTCCTGGGAGCCTCTCCACACTACCATTGCCATATCTATCATTCAGCGTTAAGAAACTTTTTGTTCTTCCGTTTTGATGTCGCGGTCAATTTAGTCTCTACGGGAACACAATAAACTGCGATTAGGAAACACAATAAACTGCGATCTACCCTAACGTGCAATCCACAGCAAGACTCCTGAACACTGAGGAATTATTGCTCTGGTAGACGGTAGGCGCTATGCACGCTTCAAAACTGATGCGATGGCGAGCTGATTCGCTGCCTTGCGCTTAAAGGCCAAGTCCAGGGGCGCTTGCAGTCAGCCATCCAGCAGAGCCATCAATTGGAAAGGTGAGCTTCTTTAATGATGATCAGCTGAGGTACAGTAAGTCTGTTCAACGAAGGCAGGAGCGGGTGGCTAGACAACGGAGCGATGCAGGAATAATGTCGAATTCACAGCAGACCGCAGCTTATCAAGTTCCAGCAAGTCTTGAGGAAAATCTCCAACTGGTGAAATGCGTCTCGTTCCGCGTCTTCTTGTGCGGCGGCGCCAGCAGCGCGCGGCTTAAGCCAATGTTTGGGGAGCCTGTGATACGAAGTCTCCGGAACGCGAGAGGAGCACGAGCACGAAAAAACACCGACTGCAGACCCTCTTCATGGAAAAGGAAAATAATAGCGGAAAAGAAGCGAGAATCAAAGTGATCAAATATGTTAAAAAGGCGGAGGTTAGGAAGTGATTTGCGATTGGTAGGAGCCCGACTGGCAGAATGCTTTCTCTCTGATCAGCTCACTGAGCTCTCTATATAGTGAACTTTGACACGACTGCTGCAACTTAGCACACGTTACCATGGTGATCAGCTGCCATATATGGAAGGTGAGTGTGTTTGACTGGTCAGAGCTCATGGACCTCCCCCTGAACCCTATTGGCTAGTCGGTACTTGTGCTACTTGGTGCCTTGCCAGAGCGGGGATAGAGGTCGAGAGGGCCGCTTGGTCCTAAGAAGAGACGTGTTTTGGAAGATAAATCTTTCTTTTTAAACCAAATAGCCTCGTTAACGGTAAGCTTGACAGAAGAACCGTACGAATAAGAATGCAATAAAACAAAAGACAATGTCCCGTCTTATCCCTTCCGTAACAGTTGAACAATTTAATCTTTAAACAATGTAAGCTACCATTTAATACAATATAGATCTTTACCCAAATAAATGTATGATAATATTGGCTGATATGGTGCCACATTTAAAGCCATTATTTATCATAATGCGTATACAGAATTTGAGTAGGCTTATAAAACAATGATTTGAATGGAATGGGTAAATGTTGCAGAGAGATGCAATGCTCCTATTGCTTTTGCAAAAATATTGCATACACACACACACACACACACACACACACACACACACACACACACACACACACACACACACACACACACACACACACACACACACACACACACACACACACACACACACACACCCACACACACACTCAATTAATGTGTTAGAACATGAACTGAGCCCATAATCGAAATGTACTATTTAGCCGAATGTTGCACACTCTGAGTAATTGTAATGCTTCGGCTATTCAATTAGGCTGCGTTCCATTCATTAGCTCTACATCCCGAATTTTAATATCACAATTTTGTGGAATAGGGCACCGTTTGTGCACATATCCCAGAGTCGCTAGTGGCTATTACTCGCTGGGCGTTGAGTCTTCAACCAAAACTTATTGCTCATCATATCTGTCCCTGAACATTTTGTGGATAGTACTTGATTCATGTAAACCACTAATTAAATCGAGAATTTATTTCCAATAATGAATGTAGGCAAAATTATTTAGCCTAGAATATAGGTCCAATAATGCCATATATTATTTTGAAGGCTTGTCTTCACAACGGCTGGCTGTATACCCCGGGCTGAACGTGAATCTGTTCGTGGCAGTAGCGTACGATTGGGGGTAAGAAACGATCGATTTGAAGTTCCAAGGGGTCGGGATAGACCCTCCGTTTAGTAAATACGTCTCAGAGTCACATTGAACCGCTGCCTTGAACTCTCTTTATAATTCTCATTACCAGTCACCCATAAACTCGGATTAAAACCCCACACTGAGCGTATCTAGGTGCACCTAGAGCTCAGCCCTGTGTAGGTCGGTCCACTGAAGGAGCGGCATTACTTATTATACCATCAGTGTTGTCTGGCGGTAGATAGGCGCCCCCTAGCGTCCGCTCCGGTCCGCCTCCAACACAACCCAATTTAGGGGAGCCACCGGAGAAGGAGAACTACTTCAGTCTCTTGTCTCTCACATAGACTAAACTATTGGGCACCATTCAATCCCGCTAGCTATTTGTTAAAAAATGTGTGTAATTTGACAAAGGATCATTTGGCTCCTAGCTCTGCCAAAATGAGGATTTACATTTGGCTCCGTGGTGCGCGCGGTCCGAGCGGCGGCGTTCACACAGATTAGGTTGTGATTGTAGATAAACCAGCACAACGATTGTGTGCTTATGTTATGGACAGTTTTATTCACCCGTTCTTGTATCGTTATCGGCGAATAAAAAGCGTTACGAGGTGACGACAGATTGTTTTCCCATCAGTCGGTAAGTAGCCTACACCTTAGTTTCTGCACAATAGCCTTCTGAAAACCATGTCGTTCATTTCTTCGATCGGGCTTGTCTGTATTGTCTTCACCTTAACAAACGCTCGCTGCTAAATTGTCTATTAAAATGGTAAATTAATTGCTACGGATATTAAGAATATGTTCGATCCATGGAGTATAAACGAGAGGCGCCTGTAAATACAATCAGGGTTTGCCGTATAATAAAGCACATGCGAGAATATTATTCATTCACATTTATTCTCAAGTTATTGTGATGCCGTTATGAGTTATCAGAGTGGAGGTTGATGTAGGCTATTTGTGCAGCACACCTACCAAATGCATATGTTGAGGATTCTTCCGTGGCGTGGTGCATCTTCACTCTTCACTCCTAAATCCACCACCTATTTATCTCGACTCTCTCGCTTTAACAGATGAGATGGCTTCCTCTCCCAACAGACGGAATCAAACACACCAACAAAATGTTTATTGCAAAAAAAAATCTGTCAACAAACTAAATTTACGCACAACTTTGAAGTGCACGCTATAAGAAAACACTGGCCCCAGCGCTGATTCAAAACACGTGTTGAACAAGAAATGAAAAGTTTCAGTCGACGTTGTCCGAGGAACAATGTTATTCTCGCCTCTATAAACAAATAAGCTATGGAAAGGAGACGCATCCCCTGCGTCTTTTCTCTCTCTACAGTAATGTGTGTGTGCGGGAAGCCCTCCGCTCCGCTCTGCTTTGTGTGGGACCAGGAGGGGGGAGGGGGGGGGGGGGGCAGCATGGACACCTGTCGTGTAGGGGGGCTGCATTTAACATTATTTATATTACAATAGACACATATATAACGTTAAGCAGAATATAGTGGGATACAGACTGCTAGAACAACAGCGAGTTCCCACAACGATGCTGGCGTGCATGCATGTGTAATGTGCACCATGTGAGTAGGAAATACAGCCACTTTATAACGCGTTGTGCTTCTTATTTTTCTCTGTTATGCATCAGAGCATGTGAGCCCCAGAACCAAGGGGAGCTGAACCAATACCGGTGCAGAAAGGCTGGACATTTTAGTCAATGTCTACAAAAAAGAAAATAAAAAATGAAAAATTATTTGATTTCAAATTTAAAATATACATTTATTTCGAATAGGCGCTTTTTTGCATACATCACTTGTAAAGGTTTTAAATGGCTATCAGCATGGACCAGACAATTTTTTTAATGATTTCCCAGAATAATTTAATTTTCTTAAATTATTAGTTGATATATTTTTAAATTAAAATGGAAAATAATGTCGAATAAAACCAATTTGGCAGTTTCTTTCTTTCAAACACAGGATGAAAGCGCCACTCAAACAGCCAGCACACAATGCCGCCCTCGACGGGATCAGTATTGATTAAGACGAGACGCAGGATGTCGCCTGTGCTAAATATTTACTGATCACACACAAATAGCTGGATCTTTAACGATTTCCAATGCTCAAACATAAATAACGGAGCGGAGCGCTTTATTATTGTGAGTAAAACAAAGCAGGCGACTCGACTGGAGATGTGCTGATTGCGATAAGTGTAGTTAAACGAATCGATAGGTGGTGAATTGCCGAGATAATAGTGGGAATTTACGTTCGTGCAAAGGGAAAAGTTTCCCTCATAGGTAGCGGAGTAACGGTATATTCTGCATCTGAGTCTACAGCTGTTAACTTAAGTTAGGATATAAACATAATATACTCATCCAATTTTATATTTCCTTTTTTATATCATTTATAAAAATAAAGAAAATTGTTAGAGTGAAACAAGTCTTCTTAAGAGAAGTTCAACCTAGAAGAAAGTTGGCTTTAATCTTATCTTGACGACACCAAGTGCTTCAAGATAGCAGAACTGTGACCCGCGGTCCCAGAGTTCCCGCCCTGATTAACCCCTCCAGACCCGACCGGGAGCAAAGGTTAACCAGGCTAATCAACATGAAGAGCAGGATTGAGTTAGTTTACTGCTGAATTAAAAGAGAAACAAAACGGTAACTATATCATAGTATAAGTATTAAGACAGGTGACGTGGCTCTGAAAATGCAATTTGCCCATATCAAATATTTTCATTTTCAATTGGTGAAAACAACTGGTTTTTATTTTGTAAATTGAATAATTCAGAACTTTATACGATCATATATAATGATTACAGTAGGACCAAAATACAATTACTTTTGAGTTGTAAAATAATAGTGACATAATAATGTAATTGTGACATGCAGCACATAGGTTTGAGAGGAGAAATAAACAATGAAACCATCATCCTGACTGTCCTGCTGTCATGTCACTTTGCATCTGTTGTGTCAACGCCTTGCAATATAACTGACATGTAGTCAGTAGGCTGATGCACACACAAACACACACACACACACACGCACACACATACGCGTGCACACAGACACATGCACACACACACACACACACACACATACACACACACACATGCCATGTATGCAAACCCCCCCCCCCCACACACACACACACAGACACACACACACACACACACACACACACACACACACACACACACACACACACACACACACACACACACACACACACACAATAACACACACACACACACACACTCATAAACACACAGGTTTAGTAAAAGTTATCGTTTCTTTATTTAATTCTGTGTGATTTGAATGACGGTTTGTTCATATCATAGGAGAGCTTTCCTATAATATACACTTTTCTAGATTTGCTGATTGTGCTTGCACGCTAATGTGTGCGTTTGCATGTGCATTAAATCTGGATGAGTCTATGTAATCATGTCTCTTTAAAACGGAATTATTTTGATATTGTCTTAAAACGTTTGTTGGCCTTGCATTTACCATTAGCTAAAACCTGTTTACCTCACGTTGTGTGTCCCAATAACAGATGCACACATTTTATCTGAGATATTGATCGATTTGTCACAGAGAGCCCCCACACAGAGGACATAGTTATAAATGTGCATAGTACTAGTTGGAACATTAAATGTATTTCATATTTTTGTACCTGTAAAGTATCTGTGTGTAACCAAAACGTTTTCCTGCAAAACCATTTGGACTCGGCGGTCTGTTTGTAGTTACAGTTATTTATAAAGTGTGTGTGTTTTTGTCTGATCCTTTTGTTCATCGATTTAACAGAAGAATTTTGATTAGTTTAATATAGAGAAGTAAATTCACAGTATGTATTCAATACAATTTGATATAATAAACATATTTGTGTTTGAATGTCTCTTCAGCTTATTATTATAATTTTGTACTTGTCAATGTCCATTTTATTACATGTTATTATTTACTGGATGTAATGGTCAACAGTCTACATCCTTATTTGCGGAGACAAAATTATTTGACATAACATACACGTGGCATATTTATGCTTTTATTTTCCTCTCTGTATTTTCCTCCGACCTGCATGATGAGCAGCTCACCTCAATTAAATAAATGCTATATTCCGTGTAATCCAAACTACACCACATCAAAACAAAGAGGTTGTTTGCATGTTGAACCATATTGACGACCCTAGCTTGTGTGACCGTGTTTCTCCCCCTGACTAGCATATCTTCACGATACAGGTGGCTGTGTTAAGACTCATCAATCTGTGTGCCGTTTGTTTGTCGAACCGTTTGTTGCAGTTACAATCTCAAAGGGCTTTGCAGGTCAAGATTTGATGACACCCCCGTGACCCTAATCCCACCAGAATCCTGTTTTCACCTTCCACCGCTGAAGGAGGAGAGTTTATTCTACAAGTGGATGAGCACAATTTGTGACACCAGAAACATGTCAGGGCAGTTCTTTCTTGAAGTGCACTAACGTTTGTGACATCACAAATATGTCAAGTCTCCTTTTATTGAAGTGCATGAGCATTTGTGACATCACAAACATGTGTCATGCCTGCTTTTTCATGAAGTGCATGCGCATCGAGGCCAATGTCAATTGTGTTTTATTCTAAGAAATTTCAAATTGCAAAAGGTTATTCAAAAACCAAACTAAGATAACAGAGGCAAACACGCTGTTCAATGGGTGGCTTTAGTGTTGGTGAATATATACTTTGACAAGGTGTCACATGTTCAGTCAGAAAATCTGTATAGGATAACCAGTATGTATCATACTTAATTATGTCCTACCATTCATTGCTATGGAATTCATTTAGCATATGGCTTCAAAACGAAAGGGCCCCACAAGACACAGGTAATTAGAGAGCCGTTAGGGGTTAGGCCCCTTGCTCAAGGACGCCGGGACCCTTGGGGACTGTGGAGGTCTGACCTGGGGCCCTGCAGCAGGGGATCAAACACCCTAGCCACTTGACCAGCCTGACCCCCTCTAACAAACACACCGTCAAGGTGTGCTTGCTTTGTTGGGTTTTAGGGTCATCAGAAGGAACAGGCCACAGAGAAAGACAAAGCTGGGCGCAATGAAAGTATTATCAAACCATTTCTGAACCATGAGAGACTATATGACCAAAGCAGTTGATCAGGGTAGCCAGTCATACCGTCCAGGACATTGGTTTATTTACCTTCATAACAAATATAATGGAGTGGGGGTTATCATGGACTTGATTAATTAGTTTAAATCAAAATGAAATATTCAATATCACATTTCATGTATAATAATGCATTGAGAGCAAGTTCCATATAGTTGCTACTGTTGATTGTCATGTTTTATGTTACTTATTATCTATCTAAGTTTATGCACAAATAATCGTTATGCAATGAATGGGTCCTGGAAAGCTACAAAATGGTGACATACTTGATGAGGATTTGGACCAAAAACAAAACGTATTTTAAGACCACATCAACTATGCCTGCTAGCTAGACTGATAAAATGATGTTCAATGTTCAATGCTAAATAGTGCCTAGAGTAAACGTCTTTATATTCACTGCCACTTTGTGTGGCGGTCCACCCTTTTAATGAGGCTTCATCCCAGATGCTGCGCCCCGTTGGGTCCTGTGTGGACCGCCATAGCTTTCAAACCGTCACTGTAATGCTGCACCTGAGATAGCCTGGATATCCAGCGACCGGCTCGTGATACTGATTGTCCATAGGTACATATGAGAAGAACACATTGTGATTTGAATGAAGTTGCTTCGCAGAACAAATATTTCTAAAATAATCCTTTATTTCAAGATAATAAAGATAATAATACTTACTTATGTTGCATATTTATGTATTTATAAAAATGCAACTCACAAACATTGACGGAATGTTAATGTTGGTAATGTCGTGTGGGTTACACCTTTACTTCTACATCATTCCTTCCTCCTTTGTGCCATTGCATGGCCACTCAAGCCATAGTGAATATATTTCAATACCACTAAATTATAATGTGAAGCTGTGTCAGAAACCCGAGGCAAATGTTAAAATATAAGCAACGTTTTTCGCAACCAAACTTCCTGCCGGGCCGTGGCTTCAGGTTACACGTGTGTTAGGAAGTTTGTATGTCACTGTCTACTGGGCTTGCCAACACTTGTAATACAATATCATCAATTGTCTGAGTCGTCAATTTAGTCTGCTGAACTGGTGAAGGGGCTGGAGCCAAATCCACCAGGCAGAAAACACGTGAAGAATATTTGAACGGTTTCTACAGCTCAAGGTGAGGGGAGTATGATAGACTATCTGGCCAAGCATTATAATATTGGGTGACATCATCAGCACGGAAAAAAAAATAAAGGCCATTCCATCAAGCTAATTGGCTGTTTGTGAGCAAGGGAGCAAAGTTATCTACCATTAACTAATATGGGACATCTTTCTTAATCCTGATACAGTCATTGTATCCCAGGGGGACTCCTTTTCAAACGCCCAACTGAACCAAAAACAACGCCATCAATCTCTAGGGGTCGGCTCCATTACTGCTTTTGAAATGATGGTGGCACAATGATGAACTAATGATGAAGAATGATCTATGAAAATGACAATTTACGTACTATTTACGTATAGCCAAAACTGGATCCATATTATTCTGCATGTGTCAAAATCCATGTGTAGACAAACACAATGAACTACCATCACATACACACAAGTTAACCCGCTGGATGTCACTATGAACTAATAGATACATAGATTAAGCAGGTATTACATCATCAATGTTCGGGGAAAGAATGCTTTGTATACAACACAAACACACATACACACACACACACATAAACACATACACCACCCACCCACACACCATGTGTATGTGGGTGGTGTGTATGTGTGTGTGTGTGTGTGTGTGTCTGTGTGTCTGTGTACACATCCCAGCGCAGCATCAAGTGGGCTTTGGACATGGCATGCAATTCCAGTACAGCATCATCATCCTCATTATCTTCATCCTCGTCCACCTCATCACAGCCGCACCACCCCCACGCTCCCTTGATGCCTTTAATGATGACTCTGGTCGTTAATGAGTTAATGCAAAAACTCTCAATGTCACCAGGAAAGATAAGCGGGAGAAAGCAGGGCATTGTGTCTATAATGACCGGCTCTCGGGCTGCTGGGCGATGTCACAGGTCAGCCATGTTAAGAATGTGTGTGCCCAATCATCTCCTGATCCTAATCTGGTGCGGGCCCATGGCTAACCACGACATGGGCACAATCAGCCCGCTGATAAATACACAATGGAGGTCCTTGACATGACGCCGTCGCCAAACCCAGCGCTGCTCTTTACTGAATCACGATGACACGAACAATCAATACACCAATTACCGAACAAGATATTAAACTGGAGCGTTAAAGTTGAAAAGGCATTAGAGGATAATGCGGGAGTAATTAACGCTTTTCTTCTCTTCATATCGCAGACCCGGCCTGTGTTACAGAAAGCGGCAGCTTACCTCGATTGCCAAAGTGACGTAAAACCACATGATGACACAAAGCTGTTATGTGACTATGCTGTGTACTTTATTTCAAAAAAATCTTCTGTAAGGAAACCTAATTTAAGATGGCGCACATGCGCCAGAATTCTTATGCGTGATCATTCCATAACAAAGCAGTTTTAGAAAAGAGGCAAGCCTCCTGTTACAGTGTACTAGAGTCTTGATGCCCAGGGCAACTGAATCGCTATCTACTATGTTTATACTTTTTTAAGTAGATCTGCAGCACGGTATCCTAAGGGTCTACCAGCCTATTGCTATATATAGCCTTCCCTTTCGCTGCACCAGGAGAAACAATGCTAGTTGTCTTTCTGGATGCCAACAATAAGAAAGACATTAATAAAGAACCTAGTTTTTCAACATCAGATTCCTCCAAACTGCCATTATTCAGCCCGTTCATACCACAGGGTGTGAATGTGCCCCATCAGAAAATATCAAATGTGTTCTTTTGTACTACACCAAGTCAAACATAATCTAGCAAAAAGGTGGAACCTCGTAAACTATGGACAAAGGGGCAAATTAGGAGTTTGGGTGCTTTTGCATGGCCCGGTGATGTACAGTATAGAAGGTTACGGAGACAAAAGTCCACCTGTCAGAGACATCATAAAACCTGACAAATTGGAATAATGCTGTGTGTAATCCACACTATTGTAAGGCGCTCATCTGCCGAAGCTCTTGCTGGTAGAGCAATGGGCTCGGGTTCGAATCCCTGGCCACCGATACTCATGGCCAAAAAGAGCCTGCCAGTCCAGGGGCATTAGGCTGCTTCTGCATTATCTGAAATCAAACGCTCTATTCTACTCCCAACGTTGCATATAGAACAATCGGGCGGGGGAATGTCTATAATCCCCACAAAAGAACGCTGACATTTATACCCAGCAGAGATGAACTAGACAGGGCCCAGATTCCTCTGGTGGCTTTGTGCAGAGAGGTAAACTGCACTGGTCGGACAGATAATAACACATTATTATAGGGTCATTATGGCAGGGAGTTGTTTGACGATGAAAAGGCAGTCAATGTGGACAGCTGTTAGACAGGTGACCCAGCATGTTAACAAATATGGCAAATGGGCCTTAGGAGACTAATAAATTCAAAAGAAGCTCCAGGGATAAGATAAGTCCAGTGGATGATGATCCCATTTAAAGATTGCCAAAAAAGATAGCCATCTTAAGGCTGTTTGAGATGGAGTGCCTGGTGCACTCTTGTGATATTAACTTTCCCACAGTTCTGAGATGATTTCCTGCTGGTTAAAGGAAAACACACATTATTTCCTAGCTAATGAATTTTATTCATGCCTTGTTAAACTTGATGTACTTTATTTAACATTGATGTCATCCGAGACGGTTTTAGTCCAGTCAACGTTTTTTCTTTCACTCACACTACTGTGGGTTTAATTTTAAAGTTTCCAACACTCAATTAATATGTCTATTAAGTGTAGACTTAAGGTTACTAAGTAAAATGAACATCTCCATTGGCATTATAAGAAGTTGGACAAGTTGAAAAGTTGTCAAAATGGTGGTTTGGTCCTGTACTGTGGGAACATGGTGATATATGTAAGACATTGTATTTAATTATACAACTTGTTTTTATTCATCCCCTGGCCATGGTTTGTCGTGTAGAATCCCCACAGCATGGCGGTTTTGTAAGGTGACAAGGGGGACAAGACACCCATACAGCTGCAGACACATGGCAAGCAAGGGAAGATTATTCCGCAAGACAATTTGTTCTGGCTAATCCCCTTCATCTAGGTATCGAAGTTCAGGCTTCAAGGTGTACATTTCATAGTTTGGTGTTTTAGCTAAATGTATGACACATCTTTACTCCATTTAAATCCATTTGGTAACTGTCAGACAGAAAGTACAAAAGATAAACCGAATGCCACATATTGATTAAGAAATCTAAATACATGAATGAGTTCCCACCAATCCCGGGATCCGGGAGTGCAATGAAAGCCTTATTTGCATCCAATCTAGTGCGACACATTGGACAGTCTGGCTTATTGTTGCGGTGTAAGGGTAAGGTTGCAGCAGGTATAGTGATACCTCCACGGAAGGCTGGTCATTCTTCCTGTTTTGTCTCCGTGCCAACAGTTTACCCTATGAGATCAGTCTAGGCCGCGGCAAATCCTATAACATGAGATTAGCCCTTTAGACTTCACAGACAAGATAATGACATTAGCTAATGTATGAACGATACAATACGTCTGTGCATTCTGATACCCTGGCGGACAGGACACACAGCCACCCTGTTCTGGACTCATCCGGTCGGCCTTTTTAATTCAGTATCTCCACATGATCCACTTCTTTGGCTGATGGGATCATTGTGGTATTTATGCAACATTAAACCATGTTTTCAGACCCCATGAATGAGACGCCATTGTTGTTTCTTTAAAAAGGTGAAGTGTTGGTTAACAGTCTTTGTTTTCATCAAGAATAATGTTCTATAGAGATCTCACCACAATAGAATGATGTTCATCATTGTGAATAGTGTAGACACAGTACACACACACACATAAACACAGGTGTGCTTGCAGACACAACCACACACACACATTAGACGCACGGAAGTAGAGTTCGGCTCACACTCACCTGCACACAGAGACACTGCAGGCACACTGGGCACCCACACATAACACCCACACACTCTGACACACAGAAAGCAGAAGGTAACCCAAGATGTGGCAATGACAGGACGAACAAAATTCACTCACCTCCTGACCTGTGGTTCAACCACAATGTTTCTGACCTGCTGTAACCGTCCTGAGAATGAAGTACACTAACAGCGTTCAACTTACTCAACCGTGATGTAAAACATAATTCTTTCCCCATACGGGATGCACACTATTAATGCAACAAAAAATATGTGTTATTATTTTCAAATGCCTGCGCTGTAACGAGTGAGAGGCTGAGTGGAAGGGAAGAAACAAACCAGTAAAGAAAGTCAGTGACCTTTTGCGGCCTGTAGGTTTCTCCTCTGACCCCTGACCCAAAAAAGCGCCCGGTGGTAATTTGACTCACACGGAGGTGTAGCGTCTTCTAACACACTTAAAGTCAAAGTGTGCTCTGAACAGGGAGGTGCTGCTCAGTCGGTATCGTTTCCCCGCTCCCTTCTCTCTCCCTCCTCTGTTCCTTTAAGGAGGGATGTGATAAGCGAGAAGGCGACAGGGAAGTTGCAGGTGCCACGTTGACTTTGGGCGGGGGGAGGGCGGCCATTTGCCTGTGTTTAATCAGACTCACAGAGATGGGATGGGTTTCATTGCTATTTGATAGAGAGCGCTGTTATGAAGATGGACAGTCACTTTGCTCCCTAATTGAAACCATCGTTTAGCCTCAATTCCCAGAGAAAAGGCCCATCTGTTATCCACAGGAGAGGGTAGTTATGGTAGGTGGACGCTGCGCATACATTTTCCACACAAATACATTGCAGATATATATATATATATATATATATATATATATATATATATATATATAAACGCACTAGCACATACACACACACCCACACATTGGGGAGGGAAACTGAGCTTAACCAAAGCACAAGTGTCTGTGTGTTTCATAAACCAACTTTACGCCTGTGTGCTTACACATAATAACGTGCCATTTGTTGTGTGAGAATGTGTAAATATTCCATTGCTGTATTAACTTTGGATACGAAAAACCTTTGGGCTATTGTGATGTTGTTGTGATCAGTTACACTGATCACTGCCTAAAGTATCACAACATTGGAAGTGGATATAATACGGACAACTGTCTCTAAAACTATGGTCCAATCAGAAGTCTGTCCACCAATCAAAGTTGTGATCTGGATGACAGTGGTGCTAAAGCGTGGATGGAGGGGACGTTTTATCGTTTTGTACGCTTTAGTTACTGGGGAAGAATGGGCCTTGTCACAGGAAGTGACACGGTATAGGAGATAAGTGCATATAGTCCTAATTCCTTACTCAATCATTCAACGGGATGGGAATTAAACTATTGATCATTGTGACAAAGAAACCCTTTCACCTTGTTCATGAATGTGGATGCAAATTTCAATATGCTAAGTGGAAGCTAGTGACTGCGAGGTTAACATATGAGAGACAACTCCGGTGACTGGACATGAGTTATTGCTAATGATGATTACAAATCAAATTAAAAATAATGACTCTGTGGTATCAAATAGCGTGATGGATGCATGTGCCACTGCTGTTAACACAGACAGACCTAGACACACGCATACACACACATACACACACACACACACACATACACAAACACACACACACACACACACACACACCAGAAAACTACAATTAATTAAACGCAGTATTAAACCTATACAGTTAAAGTGAAAAGATCCAAACATTTCTTCGAACTTATTTTAAAATGTGATGTATTACAAAAAGAGCTATGAAGTAAAGTAACACCCCCCTCCGCTGAAGCAAGTGATTGTCCACCCACACGATCCATCAAAATGATCTGGTCTCCTTGGAAGTCGAAAATATCTATCATCTAGTTGAACTCCATCGAATACTCATTTACATAATTACTAAATACTTCGACCAAGAACCATTGCTTTGAATACAAAAGGCCTTCTCGGTTCAGGTGAGCATGGGCTTCTCGACTGCCTAAAAGGTAAAACATCCTGCGTGTTTAACTTCCACAGGTGTGCAAACATGCCTTGGAGGGCAGCCGAGGTGCAGCCAGCCCCTATCGATTGTTACTCTCATGCACTTTGGCTCTGCGTTAAGACGCTGCATTAGGAGGTTTCAAACAGGGCTTGTTCCCCAGTGTCTGGAGCCGCGCTGCAGGTCCTGCGTTGTGTTGCTGCAGAGCCTCCAGCCCAGACCACTGACACCCCGCAGGGCGGCTCTCAGCCAGACGGCGAGCCCTCCCCACTCTCTGCTACAATTAGTTTTGATTAACGAACCCTGCGTGGCCAGTGGAAGACTTGAGTGTTGTTTCACCCCGATGATGATGATGAAGAGACGTCTGCCCGTAGCAGAACCACCGCTGAAGGCTGCTGGCTATTTTATCTTCTTAATGGAAACCAGATGATCTGGTTATTTTCTCGCCTTTTAAGTTTTTGTTCCCGAGGTGACTTAGACCCAGAGCACTCCCTCCACTGCGGAGTTTATGTGAGGATTTGGGGGTCACGTTTCATCCTCCCTAAGCCTTCGCTCTGGCTAATGTTTGACACTGGCTCTTGAAATATGTTGGTAGACTCGGTCTTTAAAAGTTGTGTCGATTACATTTTCACTAAACAAAGAGTCCGTTTTGAAACTAACTAAATTTCCCTGTGCAGTAAAGGGGTAGAATTGTCCTTATGAAAAGAAGATAAGTTACCACAGACTTATTAAACTGCCTCAAGAATACAATTGTTTAGCAATTGTTTTTCACAACACTCTGTGTCCACATGGTAGACAAGCAGAAGGCGGAGAGAAGGACTGAGCGTTAGCACTAACTAACATGCCCTGGCTCAATGTGGGTGAGCAGGAACAGAAACCTAAGCCGAGGCTCACAACCCAATCAGTCATCTTCCTTTTTCTCCGGTTCATCTGTCTGAGTGGTGCAGGTTTCACACCTCTCGCCAGGACATGTATTTCCACGCTCAGGATCGCCACCCATCCTCACACACACACGCACACACACACACACACAGACGACCACGCACACACACGTACACACACACACACACTAACACACACTCATACACACACACGCACACCACACACACAGACACGCAAGCGCACGTACACACACACACACACACCCACACCCACACACACACACACACACAGACCTTTCAGCACACTGCAGCACGACCTATTGACATAGGTCTTGACATATGTAATCCATATTCTCATTGTGAAAACATTCGGCTTAACCCATCATTGGTCTCTCTCTCCTCTCCTCCTCTTACCGTCTGCTCATGTTGACAATGATGTTGATGGTGATGATAATGGTGGTGTGTCATTGTGGTTAAAAGTTAGCCAGTCATGAGAGTTCCCTGTCAATATTTAATGGAGCTCAACGCTGACACTGGCCCATGTCTCTGTTCAGCTGAGTCTTGTTGCTTTGACCCTAAAGCTTTGTGTCTGGTTTGCGTGTCCTCTAGGAATGCATCAGCCCGAGTTGTGCTGTCACAAGAAGATCAAATATGCAAATGTACACATTTTGAGCATGATTTTCAAAATGCAAATGCAGAACGTATTGTTTTTTCCACAAAGGGAAAATACAGACTGAATTGCTTGTTTTTTGAAGAGGGCATAGCAACAAAGTTTTGAATGTTTTGAAGAACCAAATTGATGTACAGATGACTTCCTGAAGTAAACAAAGGACAGGGATTTATCCCTTTCTGGTCATCCTTCTGCAGGTCAGGGACCCTGACCATCGGGGAAGGTTAGGCCTACAACAGCACTGCGTTGTGTGACAAATGGAGTCATGCCCTCAGAATTTGTCATTAATCCAACACAACTGACACGGTGTCTTACCTTCGTGTAGGTTGAAGAAGTGAAGGACAACTACACTTTGGGTCCACACGTTGCCACTGTGAGCAAGGGTTTTAATGATCCCAAACAGCGCATTACATTCAGTGGACTATTATTTCATCACTGGTTAAATTAGATTCTGCAATAACTTTAAAAGAAGAACATGTTCTGACTGCTAGGTGATGGGTTTTAATTCAATACCAATTTGAAAACAAGGCATACAATGTTTAATAATATGGGCTCATGTGCTTCAATGATATCGTATGTGTGACACAATCAATGCAATCGGTCTAAGATACCGATGAAGTGTTTAAGAGCAGTTTCAAAGTTTTCCCTGGACAGCAAAGTCAAAAATTCAATGGCGGAATGGCCATCGACATTCAGAATCAATGGAAGTCCTGGATGTTCAGGGTTCTTGAAAATGGCCCTAGAAGATGCTTCTGTGATCGTTGTTCAGCAATCTCCCCCAGCCCAACCATTAACCAAATGTCCGCCTCAAGTTTTTAAATAACAAATCCAGAGATATTTGCAGGGTGAGGCGCGAGAGACACCATAATGTTCTCTGAATATGCTCTCGCTACAACGCACAATGTTCCCAGCAGTTTCCTGGAAGGAAAACATCAAGCAATGTAATATAAGCGATAGTGATTAATGAATAATTTAGAGACAAATACTGATCAATAACAATAACCACATTTCCTTTTCATCTGTAAATGTGTTTGGATGCTTATCATTTGTGTTTGTCTTACAAAAGCGATACAGTTTTGCACAAATGCCAAATGTCCATTGTTTACGTAATTGAAACTTGAAAGCTGTTTGTTGTTAAGGATGCCCCATTAACGCTACATGGTTAAGGGTATTTCCAAAGTGTGATACTGTTGTGAACGTCAGTAGACACGAGACAAGCCAGGGAGAGAGATAAAAAGACCTTGCTTTCAGCAGCAGGCTGATAAGCCGCAGCCTGCGTAGTTTTGTTTAGTTTACTTAATCCCTTTGCTGGAAATGACCTTGTGAACTTGAAAGATTTTTTTCTCCCTTTTCATTTTACTGAAAACTGTCAACCGCCCACACATTGTACAACACAACTCAACATCTCAATACACCTGGCCTTCAACGCGGTGTATCTTTTGAATGAGGCTCCAAAAACCAGCACTGTTGTGGTTATATTGCCCAGGTGAACCCAAGGTTCTGTGTAAACCACTACATTCACACATCGCAGGTCAAAGAGCGTTGTACTAAAACAATTACAATCGCTCCTTAGCACCAGCGTGAACCTGCTTTGGTCCAGAATGCTTTGAGCACACATAGCCTCTAACCTGGCCCACTGCGCTTAATCATTGCCATGACCTGTTTATCTGCTTGTCATGCAGGTAACCATTAATACGTGTTTGCTTTCTGATGACCTCTGAAACTGCATTCAGCATTTGCCCAACTAATGTCAACTCAGTCGATTTGATTTTCCCTCTTTTCCTCGAAAAGGGTTGTACTCTTGAACTTTGTTTTAGTCTTAGAATATAATACAGCTTTTCTGTTTGACCAAGTCAGGCTGAATACAAAGCGGCCGATGTACTGTTGGTTTCGTCGGCCCTGTACTCTATCGGAATGGGAGAAAGAAAGAAAGTGAGGCAGAGGGTATGACATAATGAATGAGATAACAGGGTAAGGGTTAAAAGTAAAAAGAAAAAGTCAGAAGCACAGCAAATTAAGAAGGGCAGCAACAAAGAATGAAAAGACGAACACAAACAGGATAACAAAACGAAACAAAGACAAGGTTCCAGAGGCGTTTGGAAACCCAGGCACTCCACTGGCGTCCGGGCCCAGGCTCCATCTCGGGCTCAGCTGATGGGGAATGATAACTCACCCGGGCGCCTGCCACGGTGAAGTGGGTAATATGGGGCTGAGAAATGTCCTGACACACTCATATCTGTTGTTGTCCTCGAAGAAAACAAGGAGAGTCAATTACAACCGCGGGGCCCGATGCCTCTACGACTGTGGGCGCGCGTGGCCAGACGGCTTTGATGAATAACCGCTGACCTCCCAGCAGGCAGAGGGGCCCACGGCGGGGGGCCCGCGCCAGCCTCGCGTGCGGAAATGAGAAATCAAGATAGAACGTGGGGACACTTTGGGATGAAGGGTGCAAGGGGGAGACTGCAGCGAAAAGGACAGAGGACGTCTGAGCGAGCGGCGAGCGGCGAGCGGCGAGCGGCGAGGCGGCGGGAGGAGGGTCCGACGGAGCCTCCGGCGGCGTGCCGGTGTTTGCCTTTGTGCAGCGACGCTGCGACGATGTGAAACTTCAGTCGGGGCGGGGCGCCCGGGCAGGCCCACGCTGTTATTCATACCTCTTTCTGACAAGAACAACAAAAGCCCTGCACATGCTCAGTGTGTCGCGTCAGACGGAGGGCAGCAGGTTGGCCCGCTCGGAGCCCCCCCGCCGCGCTCCGCTGAGTGTAATCTTTGTTGACAGAAAGCAAGTGTGGGTATCAGGTCACGTTGTATGGCTTACAGTAATACAGCGCCCCAGCCACCGGCGTCCGACCGAGTGAGAGCCCGCGGACGGCTGATGCCCCAGAGTACAAACCTCTGCTGCCGGGGCGGTGGACACACTAGATTACCCCTCCCCCCTTCACACATACATGGATGCACACACACGCACACACACACACACACACACACACACACACACACACACACACACACACACACACACACACACACACACACACACACACACATACTCATACGTCAGTGCACACACACAAACACACACACACACACACACACACACTCATACGTCAGTGCACACACACACACACACACACACACACACACACACACACACACACTCATACGTCAATGCACACACAAACATGCGCACAGGGTAAGAATAAAAAATGTAAGAATAGCATCGTACAACTAGCATCTCTGCGTGGGTGAGACTCTCTCGAGTATGGATACATGTCAATGCCTGCATGCATACAAGAGTGTGTGTGTGTCTGTGTTTGTGTGTGCATGTTTCTGTGTGTGAATGTGTTTGTGCATTTGTGTGTGCGTACGCGCATGTGTGTGTGTGTTTGTGTCAGCGGGTGTTTGCCTATGTGTGTGTGTGTGTGTGCAAGTGTGCACGTGTGTGTTTGCTGGTGTCTGCGCGTGCATGTCTTTGTGCCTGTGTCTCTGTGTGTGTGTGTGTGTGTGTGTGTGTGTGTGTAAGGGGGCAGAGGGAGAGGGCACACAGGGGAGTCCCTGGTCCCATGGGAGACAGGCTGACTAAAAGAGAGGAGGGATGAGCAACAGGCAGACACAAGGGCACGGGCAGATGTGTGCAAAGATAAATGAGGAGATAAATCACAGAGTGTCTGGGCCCAAAGGCTTTTGCATTCCTCAAATCAACCTCCAGAGCAACACTGCAGCATGTGAAGCTCCACAAACAAATTGGAGGGGAATATTTTGATGTCTGTCTGCATGTTATCATGTATAAATACATGATTTTGACACTGTTGTTTGGTAGCATTTTTTTTTTGTCATCAACACAATACGTTGATGTGTTTATATGTGTTCATTTATGTGCCTACATCTGGTCCGATCTAAAAAAGGGATACTTGAAAAGTAGTCTTGTGGGTCTACCAATTTGAAACAACAGAGTCACACTGACATATCCCCCCCTCCTCCCCAGGTAGATTTGACCCCTTTTATCAGATATATAGGCTGGCTGCTTGGCTGGAATATCAAACTATAAAGAAAGTGAACTGCATATTCCATACCTTGGCGGGCTAAAATAAATTGAACAGAGGTCACCCAGACACTTCTTAATTTAGCTAAGTTGGATGTATCAGAGACCCCTTGGTTGACTGCTTCACAACTCTCCTCCTTGGATCACGAACCCCATCTCATATGTGACATCACGGTGTCCACCGTTTCATCTCATGTTTTCTCACGTTGCTTCGGTTCTAGGTTGAAGAACGTCAAATGTAAAGTCCTCTTCAAAGCAAGAGGAAACACCTTATTTTATGTGAATATATTTAGACGGTTTCAATGTTCCACTGTCTGACTCTGCTTTGATAATATTTGTTTTAATTGTTCCTACATGATCAATCAGAGCGGCGGGCTCAGCTATACTGGGAGTGGGGGAATTTCCCATGAAGAGAGAGAGGGAGAGAGAGTAAAAAAGGGGGGGGAGCGGAGAGAGAGAGAAGGGAGAGGCTGGAGAATGCGGCCAGGGGTGGGAAGTTGTGTGAGTGTGTGGGAGGGAACGCGAGGAGGGGAGACTGTCATCACTAATTCCTCGCCAGGCAGCCAGAGAAGTGTTGACTAACTAATGACTGTGTTTAACAAGTGGAGTGTATCGTGTGTGAGGAAACACAGCTGGATATGGGCACTCCGCATTGAGTGACTCAGTGAAAACACCTCATTGTCTGGAGATATTACCCACCCACGGGCTCAGATAGATGTCCAGCATGAGGGGGCTGGGGGAGTTGAGCCTATGGAGGAGGAGGACTGTTTTGCTGTAAATAAGCAAAAGGACCTCGTTGATACGGGAACAAGGGAAGCTGCCGGGGTCTTTAAAGCACTGTGGAGGAAAGGGGGCGTGGAGGTTAGGAAGGCAAAGTATGTCTTTATCATTGAAGTCGTAGATGTAACATGAAAGGGTATTGTTTCCAGGAAAGCCCCTGCTGGATGACTGCTCTGCGGAGGTCTCGATGAGGGGGAAAGGTCCAGTGAAATGGTATGCTGTCTTGTGCAACGCTTCGCGCCGGCTCACTGAATATTTAGGAGCAAATGGGGTTATCTTCAATAATAGGTCAACGATAGTTCAGACGCCTGAGGTATGTTTAAACAGACCAGCAGAAGAAAAAAAAAGAAAACTCTGATAATACTTTTTCTTTCACTACTCTTATGTCCAACAAAATTCCTCTTGATATAGACATGTCCGCCTCCCCCCCCAGCGCAGATTGGCGACGGCGCTAAAAGTGTGTTTGGGCGTTACCCCGGAGCCAGGCTAGTGTTTGATATTACAGTACAGCCTGTTGGCGAGGCCAGGAGCCACGCTGTTCCACCGCGCTCCTCTCCCAGAGCCTTCATAACTCAGCACACGTGCCAGCGCTCTGCTGGCCCATAATGACACAGAAAGGGGAACGCATTTCACAACGGTGTGGAGCTGACGCACACAGTGAGCATAGACTTCATTTAAATTATTTCCTATTTGATGAGTGCATTCTTGTTCGTCCACATGTTCCTTGAGGGTCCTAGTTCTGTTCTAACCATTTGATTCCGGTAAGTATAGGTTACTTATTTACCACATTATAAATCTATATATATGCTATATTAGGATTATTATTAATAATAATTGATTCGCTGCTTTCCTATACATTATGTACAATAAACACACATACACTTTATTGTGTGTGATTATGTTTATACCCTCTACATGAGAACAAGAGTGAGATACACACACACATCACATCACATCACACACACAGACACACGCACTCACGCACGCACGCACACACGCACACACACACACACACACACACACACACACACACACACACTCCCACACACGCCTTCTGACGCATACCCATGCCAACACATTCTTGAGGCAGCCCTGCGACGGACGGTTGGATCTATGGTATTTGATACCGTGTTTGTGGAACGTTTACTTGTGACCTGTGACCTCGGCATGCCTTAAACCATCCGCTCAGTGACACCAGGGACGGGGCTTTTAAGGCCTTAAGTGTTGCTCCAGTCCTCCTTATATTACTGATGCTATCTCCAGCAGGGAGTTTGCTGACCAAAGCTCTGGGATCAGAAGAAGCCATAAAGTGGATGGGATATTACACCCTATCCCACGTACACTAAATGGCCTGTCTGTTGATAGAAAGGCTCAATTCGGTGTCCTTAAGCAGGGGTTTAACCTCCGACCCCCCTCTCCCGCTCCGACCTGTGGACACCGCAGCACTGTGACTCAGGGAGCTTCGCAGATAGTTTCACACCGGCGTAGCAGCGCTGTGCCGCAACAGTATCACGGAGGCGAGCGAGGGCCTTTAAACAGCAGGAGACAGGGGTAATGAAATCCTCTGGGCAAACCATCTGGCAGAAGAACCCCACGTGTACAGAGATTAGCAAATTGATGTTCATTGTTTAACTACAGTGATAAGAAATGTGGATACAAAGTGCGCTGTTTGCTGTGCGTGTTGTCGGAGCTTTGCCGGACTTGGATTGAATGTGGCAGGGATGGAGAGAGAATGAGAGGCACACATTAATCCCTTAAGCTCTTCAATGATGGCCTCTGACCGGTCCATATGAGAGCCGCTGGCCTCCTCTAATCTGTCCCCAACAGCCACAAACACAACATGGCTGAAGCATTGGACAACAACAGTCCACTCCGGGATTATACCGTTTGTGGGAAGTAAAGAAACTCTTAACTCTTATTTGGAAATGCAATTGGTTTACACTTTGTTCGTTCATCCGTCCGTCATCCATCTATCTGTCCATCCGTGCAATCCTACATTTCACTCACCCCCTAGCCTACACAAGTTCACACAAGACTCACACATGCTCAGAAGTCACACCAACCCTGTGTGTGAGAGAGAGCCAGTGTGCGCATGCCCTCTGTGTATGTGCGTGGTTGTGTGTGTCACACATACACGCACATAACCACACAAACACACACACACACACCAAACGGACACATGAGCACAATCTTTAGCATTACGTTGTTGGTTAGGAATCCAGCACTACTTAATGAAAAGAAACCCCATATTTGCACCTCTTTCTCTTACTGATACTGTGTCCTTTGAAACCATGGAGACCCCACACCAAGACTCAGGGCCAATGGGAATCCACGGCAAATATGGGACATAATCACATTAGTGTGTCAAAGAACACAAAGCAGCCAGTCAGCTTCTCCTGATCAAGGCACATCTGGAGGGACAGGGGACTTGAGACACAGTCCTGCCGTTCCCCTCAGTGAAATGAAAACAAGCTGCTCCGCTCTGCTCCCAGGCCAACGCACAACAAGAACTTTGACACAGTAATGGATGGCCCTAGCAGCCGTGCAGCCTAATGTGGAGGAAAGGAGCAGAAGGAGGGGAAAAGAGAAGGAGGAGGAAGGATGGATCTTGAAAGGTTTCTTGAATAACACCCACTGCTTTCCCAGTGCATGTGAACTCTGTGCTGCAGGGTCAGGGTGTTCAGCGCTTTGGTCAGAAATAAAACTTTAGATCACATTGTGTAATGTCTAATGAGTAGAATACATTTAAACAATGGAATGGATTATAGGTACTTGTAAAGCTAGATTAGTATACAATTTAATACAATTAATAATTGTTAACGATGATAAGTGACTTTAATTGTAATGACTGTAATTATAGTGAAAACTTATGAAAACAGCTTAGAACTTATTGTCATAAGGACATATTATCAAATTTTCTAAAGAATAATAAATAACATACAATAAGATGATAGAGTAGATAAATAAGTAAACAAGTAAAATCGAGCAGGTCAAAAAGTCTTACAAGGCAATGCACTAGACGGAAGAAGAGTTAAACATGTGTTAGAAACACCCTACGTTTTGTTTTGACAATCTAGTTTCCACATCAGACAGTTAATCAGTTTCAGTTGTCACAGTTACAGTTTTTCTCGATTGTATACACACAAAAAATTGAACTATGCACACAATTCTGAAAACTTGAAGCTCATGTATCAACTACAAGTCTCCAGATTGCTAAACTCTAAGCACAATTCCACTGCTCACAAATGTAGAAATTCTAAATCACAGGAATAAAATCTGAAGAATTCGTGGAGCTTTGACAAAATGATTAACTCTTCTCAGGTTTGTGCATAGAGTTTTGAGAAATTGAGCTATAGTTTCAGAAAATGTGTTTAAACGATTGAGAAAAACTGTAACATGTTTCAGATACATAAGAAAAAGACAACCATAAAACCATATAAAATGATGGCTGTATGTTTAATATAAAATAAATGAACCGATAGAAAAACTGGGGGGTACCCCTAAAATTGTAAACCCCTACCTCAACTCCTCCATCATAACGACCATTATAAATGCCTATCTTTCATTCTTTCTCCCTTTTTTCTGTCTCCTTTCTCTCTCCCTTTCTTCACTTACTTACTTAAAAGGCCGTTAATATTTTCCATAGGACCGTCGACACACACTCCTAAATTCCCACTTTTTTTGTGTGTGCCTGCCCTTATCCCAGGGAACAAAGAGTGGTTTCTGTGTCTGCTCTCAGCCTGCTGGGAGAGAGAGGGCCTGGCCGGCCCCATTAACACCCACCTCAACATGCTCCATTCCAGATACATTGGGAGCTAATTACAAACACTGTTTGGTCTTTCAAAACCTCTTCTGCATTGCAAAGAAAGGAGGAGAGAAAGAACAAGAGAAATAAAGAGCCAGAGTGAAGAGTTTGAGGGTGTGAGTGTGTATGTGTGTGTGTGAGAGAGGGAGAGAGAGGGGGAGAGAGAGAGAGAGGGAGAGAGAGAGAGAGAGAGAGAGAGAGAGAGAGAGAGAGAGAGAGAGAGAGAGAGAGAGAGAGAGAGGGGAGGGGGTGGAGAGAGAGAGGGGGGGGAGAGAGAGAGAGAGAGAGAGAGAGAGAGAGAGAGAGAGAGAGAGTGAGAGAGAGAGAGAGAGAGAGGAGGGGGTGGAGAGAGAGAGGGGGGGAGAGAGAGAGAGAGAGAGAGAGAGCGAGAGAGAGAGAGAAGGAAAGAGGGGATGGAGAAAGGGGGAGGGGTGGGATTGAAGAGGATAATGAATCCACAGACAAGCCTCCTGGTTTAGTACTACATCAATAGGAGTCGTACACACTTGGGCGAAGAAGGAGTGTCGTAAATGCCCAGCCTTTATTTTACTCGTGTAATTTCATGGGATGAAAGGTGTGACTGTGATTTGTTCTTTTTTTCCCATCTCTCTTTCTCTCCTCTCTCCTAAAGAGAGAGAGAGAGAGAGAGAGAGAGAGAGAGAGAGAGAGAGAGAGAGAGAGAGAGAGAGAGAGAGAGAGAGAGAGAGAGAGAGAGAGAGAGAGAGAGAGAAGGGATATACATGGATATATAAATGTGTATCTTTCTATATCCTTATATATATATATATATCCCTTCTCAATCTCTCTCTCTCTCTCTCTCTCTCTCTCTCTCTCTCTCTCTCTCTCTCTCTCTCTCTCTCTCTCTCTCTCTCTCTCTCTCTCTCTCTCTCTCTCTCTCTCTATGCATATATATCTCCCCCTTGTACGTATAATACATTTTTTGGCTTCCCTAAAACACTCGATGATCAATGCGATACAAATGATCCTCTTCTAATCTCCACGTGGTGATGTTGACAACTTTGAAAAAAAATAACCTTCCCTTAGAAAAGCATCCTAATACATCTTATCCACAGACACATGAAATGCCACCAGATGACATTTGCTTCGAGCTGCGGTCGTGGCAGGAGTTCCCACATGTAATTGTCTCTAATCAAGTCCCATGCCCAGACGCCTGAGGCCCGGGGATCAGACAGCTCGCGGAGTACGCCATCAACCACAAATTACAGCCCTTGATTTGAGGTTAACTGTGAGCCACTCCCCCCTAGAACAACAGACAGTTGTAATACCTCGATCGGTGGAATCTGTGACAGGGCTTACGCATGCACACTTGGTATCAGTTCTGGCACGGCACCAGCCTTTGTTACAATGGGAAGGAAGGGGAAGGAGGGAAAGGGAAGTGTGTCTGTGTGTGTGTCTGTAGGTGTGAGCGTGTGTGTGTCTTTCTGTGTGCGTGTGTGTGTGTGTATGCGTGTGTATGCCTGCATGCATGTGAGTGTGTGTTTGTGTGCGTGCGGTGAGTGTGTTTGTGTGTGTGTGTGTGTGTGTGTGGGTGCGTGCGTGCATGTGTCTGTGTGTGTACGTGTGCATGTGTGTGCGTGCCGCGCACCCTCACCTTGGATATTGAGTCTGCCTCTGTCAGTTCGATTGGGCTGAGGCCTTTGTTTGAAGGCTATACTGTAGCCTGTGTGCTCATCCTGTGCAGAGACCTCTGTAATGGCGGGAGGGAGCACACTGGTTCAGCATTACACCCGGGTGACCTTTCCTGAGAAAGAAAGAGGCTGGAGGGGGGGGGGGGGGGGGGGGAGGGGGAGTGTTGGCTCAGCAACTTTACATCTGATGGTTTTGGTCTGGTTCGCTTTTTTTATGTATGTGTGCAATCCAATTTTTCTTATTTGCGTATGTTTATATTTCACCAAACTGTAAAAACGAAAACGGTGCAGGTTATATTCCCCCTGCCAAGTGGCTCTTGAACCAACCCATTAAAATACAAATGGACCGAGTGCGCCGGGAGCCTGTTTTATTTCAGTGTGCTACAAGGTTTATCGTGTGTAGTCTTTGGCGTATAAATGAAAAGGACCATAAGAAACATAATTGTTGTAATGGTTCCCCTAATAAGGGAGTGGGACTTTTTGCGTCTTTCTGTAATGTGTCTTAAGGTTACATTTTTTTCCCCTGCTCTGGATTCGTCAATTCACAGCCAATAGTTCCCACATTATAAAGCTGCTGCAGACCTTTTCCACTACCAACAACACCTATTAACAACAGCTCTCCCGGGCCCCGGGCCCCAGACTTCACGGGCCCTCACCCCACGGCCCTAGTGTGTTGATTTTATGATATTTGGTTGAACACAAATTTAAGCACAATATGGAGTATAATGAAAGGGGCATTAAGGGGTTTATTATCCACGCTTATTCTTGTATAGTTCTCCATTGTTATTATAAGTTGGCCTGTTGTCTAGTGTCTAGTGCCAAAATTCCGTCACAAGACCCCATTATTTTTAATTATGACATTATGCATATTTCTTGAAGCAATTGAAGTTGGATAGAATGAACACAATTACACAATGCAGTAAAAATCGTTGGGGTACCATTCAAATAAGGTACGCTAACCATGTTGGGGTGGCAGTTGAACGATGCAGCAGTAAGCCGTAGTAAATAAAGATGGTATTTATAAATCTCCCCGTTGGGACTCTGGAACTGTGAGGCTACATTTGGCCAATTGCTAGCATGAGCAGGCAACATAACACCCATAATAACAAAGCCAGACGCAGTAAATCTGCCTACTTCAAAATGTACCCTTCTTGAATGTTTCAACTCATTTCTCAAGATATTTCCCCAGAAAATGAAGCAAATACTGTTGTTCATTGTTTGGTCGGGGCAAAGTGGTACCCAAAGTGAGTGCAGCCCTCATGAGTTAAAAGCTGAAACACAAAAAGCTGAAAAGCTGTGCACTAGGCAGTCCAAGTCATGCGGCTGGTGGGCAAGCAGCCAAACACAGGCAGCCTCCTGCTGTTTAACGACAATGCATGTACTGCCCTGCTCCATATTGCTCTTGTATTTTGTAAACAAGGTTAATGCCCTAATTAATTGAGCACCTGGTGACAGAAAATGACCTTGCGAGAGCCGACTATTACCTAAACGACTACTGCTACGACTACTATGCCAAACCATTTATGGCTCGGCGTAGTTACAGTGTTTGCTGTAACGAACGCTGTAGTGGTGCAAACTTTTATATCGATTTTTGTTATCGATTTTTTCAAAATGTTTACAAGGCATTTTAATATTCTTTGCTCCAAATTCGTCTAACATTTAATTCTGTTTCAATCTATTATGAGAACAAAACTTCACTAAACTCCCCTTTTTTAGGGCTATTCTTTAAGTCTTAAAGAAACTTTATCATTGTCACCTAAAACGAGGTATTAGGGCTAATTGAGCATTGCAGGCCGATGATTGAGTCGGAGGAGCAATCCACATGGAGAGAATAACCCTCCTAGTCCGCCTTACAATGACATACAAAGCCAGGGGTGGGGTGACGAGAGTTAAGGGATTCTCACCACCTCTTGAGAGAGCTGTTTCACATACTCCACTCAAAGTGGGGCTAATAACTTAAATCTAGTGTGTTTTCACTCCTGAGGAGTCTTTCTCCTTGGGCCCTGAACATTCTCCCAGATCCAATCGTGAGGACTCTTAGGGGATTTTCTTGAGCTTCCCAAATTCTTTACAAGGCCTCTCACACTCTTTCACACTTTTGGCGCACGCACACATATGCAGACATAAACTTGCCCTTTGCAGCAGCGGGCACGAATGTAAAGCAGAAATATAACATCAAAGCCCTTATTCAGGAGTCTCAATAAAACTCAATTTATGTAGCACATCAACACAGTTTATGTATCACTAAAGCGATGTTTTAATAATTGTAGGCATATAAAAAAAAATTGATTAAATTTTGTAACCATTTTTTTATTATTAGTAGGCTAAACCAAGAACATAGATTTGAAAAATAAACTGATGACATTTATGTCAATATTGCATTAAATATGTTCATCATAAAAATAAACAAACTATTATTTTCCTACCCAGCATGCCTACACACAACGGTCTCTTAGCATTCCTGCCGTACTCGCAGCCATAAGTCAAAAGACAAGCTAGCTGAAGTGAACGTAACACTGCTAATGGGGTCTAGATCCTGGCGCTCTGACCCTTACTCCAGCCATCCAATCCCCCGTCCCCTGTTAAGACAAACAGCCCCTGACTGCCCTTGACTCCTCCTCTGGTGCAGCTACAGCTCGTTGCCCCAACTCATCCGCGGGGTGACCCCCGGTTGACAGTTCTCAGTACCAACACCTAAGCTAAGCCTCTAAATAGCCGCCTTGTGCTAGCCCTAGCTCTGACAAGAGGAGCGTCAGGTGATTATCAGGCAAGGTATTACAGCTGCCCTCTAGCCAGCGACCAATGGAAGGCCGTCCGCCGTGTTGGTCCACAGACTACAGGAAAGTGTGGTGAGCTCTTCTGTTTCCTGGGCTGCATCCTAAGCTCTTTGTAAATATGAAGCTGACAGAAGGGATTTCTAACAGATTGATGTTGCAATTTCCTTGAGTTGAAGGACTGTTCTACATAAACATGCTGCTGGGGTCATTGAGCCAAATATGACATTTTTTATTGCTAATGTTTCTGTTTAATGGAAAAAATATTTTCTGACTTAGCCTGGGAATCCTTAGCTTTTAGTCGACAGAATGGGAAGCACGTAGGCCATTTTCTAAGTTTATATTGATTCATCGTTAGTAAAAAAAATACACATAAGTAGCCCCTTGTTTGTGCAGGGAAAGATTAAGTTGACTACAGAAAACTCTGCTCAAAACAAATGTGACCTTTGATCAGGGTGTAGAGATATTTTGAGGTATGCTGGCACCATGACTTCCCTGTTCGGTGTGTATTACACGTTATGTTCAACACCGTTCCTCATTCTGAGGAAATACAAACAAATAGTTTGGCTAATTTGTACTTTTTTTTCCTCTGATGCTCTTTTCTGAATAAAACATTAAATCCCTGATAATTCAATTGATGATTTTCACCAACAATGTAATTGTTACGAAAACAAAATATTTTCACCCATTGGAAAAAAAAGGTGCATTTATTCTACAATGTGGTTTTGGTTACGTTTTCACTCACAAGTCTTGGAGTTCTCTGCCTGCGAGGGATGCTTTCATTAGGAAGGCACATGGATTCACCCACTTACATACACACTTACATGCACTCACATACATAGCATTTCATAGACCAGGTAATTACCATAAACAAAATGTAAAAACATAAACGTAGTCCACCTGTCTATCCCTTGTGCAGTGCAGGAAAAACAATGGAACTACTTTTTGATTTAAAACAACGCAAAACAACTACAAGAATTAAACCTTCCTCTGTTGGTACTTCCTGAAAAACAAAGATCACCTTCCAGGATCGGGGGGACTTGTGGAAGCTTTGAAGTGAGGAAGACGGATTCAGCCCAATGTAAAACACGTTGAGATGCTGGTAAGCAAGTTTGCTGTGCTTTGGGGGCTTCGGGGCGCATGAAAGGATCAGTGGCAGCAGTCTGCGGTTAAACCGCAGTAGCTGAAAGGTTAATACACTCGGCACATGTTGCCTCCTCCAACAGGTGGTGCAGCACCATCAGCGGCTCACAGCATTCCCGTTTTTCCATGCTGGTGGCCCCTGGTATTCTGGGATTTACACTGCCACCCCTTCTTTCAACCACAGAGGCCTGACTGACAAGCTAATCGCTAGCTGGGATCCCCTCAGCTATTGATTCCACCGCAACACAACACCCCCCCCTAGTCAATGAAACTGCAATATAATGCATGAGCTGCAGAGGAAAGGGGAGTAGCATTCACGTGTCGAGCCACTGGAGGAGATGTGGGGCGGCGGCTGCTGCTGCCTCCGCGGCGCGCTCCGTCTGCAGCTGCTGCTAGGTAGAAACAGAGCGGCACAAATAAAGTGGGGAAAATGTGTCTCAGGGGGTCGGAGCTGAAGGGGTAGGTTATTAAAAGCCACAAAGTGGAGCTCCTGCTGGGCGCAGAGAAATAGCCGCAGCGCGATGGAGGCACAATGGAGAAGAAGGGGGTCTGCTTTCTAAACTGTTTGAATCCTTTGAGTGTTTTATTTCATTCAGTTATGTTGTTAAGAAGAAAAACGAAAACATCGCCTTGGATTGTGCATATGCTTATGTTGGAGAAAAAAACATAGAAAGAAAAAGGGTTGGATATATATATATATATATATATATATATATATATATATATATATATATATATATATATATATATATATATATACATATATATATATATATATGTCTTTCTTTTTCTTATTGTAGTTAAAAAGGAGAGCTATAATGAGTCATCTTCATTTGATATAATAATTGGTATTAGTATATAAAAGAAAGTTCAATAATGCAATAGTAGAGCCTTTGTTTGTGTCGGTATGGGTCAGTGTGTAATACAATCTGCTGACCAGATGAACTTAATCCAGTCATGGCTTGGCCACTCGCACTTTTTGGAACTCTATACACAGCTTCTCTACTTATTGATCTCAGAAGCACAGTGGCTGCAGCAGTAACCACAATTAGTAGTATTACTGTTGGTTCCACTCATTTACTCCAAGTATCCAATTTCCATGCTGTTAGAACAACTAATTAAAACAAATGTCTTACAAATATATATTGGGTATCAACATTCTTCAAAAGGCCTCTGGTGGCCCAGTAAGTCAATGGGAAAAGGATTGCAAATCAATGCTGCTGGTCACCTATGCCGCAGGGATGAAATCACATTTGAATACTGACAACAGCAACCTGGGACGATGATGAAATTAAAGTTAATAGTCTCTCTGGGAAAAGGGGAGAGGTGCTAGAGTGAGCGCTCTGGTAATTTGTCTTTTAAATGCCAGGCAACCTAAAAAACCAAGCAACAATGACTTTTTGGGATAACTTTGGCCTGGATTTGAACAAAGATCTAAAAGCATGCCAAGACAACGGGGTAAAATGTGTTCCAGCTCGCCGATTTGTTTCCCGATGAGACATAGAGAGAACGCAGGGGGAATCTGTTATAAAACACAAGCAGATGTGGCTGAAAAACAGATGGAAAAGAACAACAGCACACCAGTCATTATAATATAGAAAATGTAGGACTAATACACTGGCCTTATATTCAGTCCTGAAGGCTGTAAAGAACACGCTATCAATGAAAGAGTGGCAGTTTCACCTTCTTATCTGACTATTGACTATTCTCCAATAAAGTGAGTAATGAAGTTCAGCTTCAAGGTCAGAGGCAGCATACCAGAGTTGGATTCCTAACTCTGGACAAACCACCAAAATGTCGTCTTTATTTGTGCGTAATGTACAATCCAATGATTGAACTTCACCTCGCATTATCCCTTGCGATAGCGCAAATGCTATATGGAAGGAGTGTGATCAACACTCAAAGGCATCAGAGAAACCGTTGGTAGAACCATCAAAACATGGTCATTTAGAGTTTTGATGGGCAATTTGCGTTGAATAAAGGCTGTGCTTGGAGAAAAAAATCAGATCCCTCTTAAACTTGTGTTAACTGCTTAAACTTGTGTTCAACGATAATGAAGGAATCAGTAGCAGATGGGATGTGCACCATAAATAGTAAAGGTAATTAAACAGCCTGTCAAAAAAAGAGTCTGTTGTTAGTTTAGGAGAAAAAATACTACCATTTATGGAGAAAAAAACGATGACGCATGAAGGTTACAAGGGTGTTCTCCCGAATCCTCCCAAGACCCTCCCAGCAGATAAGAGTGTCTTCAGGAATGTAATTAGTTGTGTTTTTTTGGTTTTGCTAACATTTTTTTTTTGTACTTTGAAGATTAGCTAGTTCATATAGTATAAGGCCAGGCAGATAACATGTTGTTATGAATTTCTGTACCACATAGTCAAACAAAATAGAAATCCTATTCTAAAACGTTATTATGGTTTTTGCCCAAATGATCAAATGAGAATGGAATGTACAGTTGACTTTAAATAAACCAACTACATGTTTTACTTTCCCATGGGAATGACATTTTAATACTCAGAGTTTCCTGTCTGGGACTAACACGTAAGCACCTTATTTGATCTCATTTCATATTCTCTCGTGGTGCTGTCCTTTGGATGCTAGTATATTTGGGACTATTTTATTTGCCTCTGTAATTTTGCAAGCCGATCCTCAATAGTGATCCTACGGGGTTGTCCTGCTCATACGGTATTGCTCAAGAAACTCTTTTTCAGCCCTCAGCCATTTTGCCGGCACACACAAACCCTTGGGGGTTCACAGAAATATCTGCGGTGCGGTTTACACTAATATCAGAGCGACTGGCTTTTCCTTTGTTGTTTTCAAAGGCCAGCAAAGTCAAATGGAACTGCTCAACAGCTGACAACAAATGGTTCTGCGATTGGCAGCACTTAATAGTATTTTGTTCTGCGACACAGAAATATTGTTATTGGAATTTACGATGAATAATAGTGTTGTTTCATAACAACGCAAAATAAATGCCTGCTTTGGACAACCATGGAAAATGTTCGCTAATGGAATAGGATGAACTAAACTTCATCAGACCCTGAAGGGCTCAAATGTGAGGGGGAGGTTTTTGAAAAAAGCCCCTCTTTGATATTAATATTTTCCCATATTAAGCGATTGCTTTAAAGGACCCAGCAATGAGTCAGAGAAGTCCATACATTTCTTGACAGCGCACAACTAACCATCAAAATGTCAGCCATGTCTGCAGAAGATGACTAACATCCTGCCGTGGGCTTGGAGGCAGGAAGTGTGGGACACATCCTTGACACGTGTTCCTGTCACAGCCCATGGGAAGGAAGTGGGGTGAGCAGAACGGAGACGTTAGTGACCTCTTTGAAGAGGCTCAATGCTTGACCTTGAGCCCAGGGTGGACGGGACCGGCCCATACCTGGCCCTGCAGAGACACGGACTCCTCTTTGTCTAGTTAATAAAAAACGGCCAGGTGTGTATCAGGGGACGGGGAACAATAGTGAATTCATATCGGAAAGGTTGGAATGGTATTTTAAGAAGGTCAATGTGATTCCCCTATTGTTTACGAATCAACCGTCCCAACTGATTTCCTCGTAGTGTGGAAATAAGCAAAATCAATGCATTTGTAGTTTTATAGTCATGCATTTTATTACCAATAGCATTCTGTTGGCAACATTAGTTCCAGCCCATCTTGTCAAGCGACCATGTTTTCCCCCAAACTTGTTATTCGTCTCAGAGAGCCTTGTCTCCTGCATGTGTTGGACCTTAAAGGAAAGAAGCTACTTCCTGTATTCATGAACCCAGAACATGGGATGGAACCATTTGGTTTTTATTATTCCATTTAGTCTTAACCGGACCACAAAGTGGTTCTGAGAGCCTGTTTTATGTATTCAGCTGTCTTCCCCCTCAACAAGCATGTGGTGCCGCTTAAATAAACCATCAACCAGAGCACAGCTGAAACAACAACTGATCGATCAGAGGCAGGTTACCGTCTGAGCCCCACGCCGCCAGCACGCTGTTCTTCAGCAGGTGGGGTAGGACTTGTAATTCGCTGCTGAAGGGCTTTTGTGGCGCTCTGACTTGAGGAAGAACTGTAACTTGTGCCTCCCTTGATAGATAGCCGTGCAGAGCTGATAGAATGTGTGTGTTTGGAAAAGATTCTCCGCTGTATAAACAATCGACTCCCTACCTTCCATAACATCTGGGAACTCTCAAGTATTGAGGCAGAAACAAATAAGCAGGGACTTGTTAGTTTGTGATTAGATTTTAAACAACCCATCTTGGCTCACACAGTTCCCCTCGCCATGGTTCATGGACATCCATTAGGGAATGTACAAGGAATAAATATCAACAGCAATTAAGTTGCCGGGGACAGCAGTGGATTCATTTAGCGTTTTACAATGTTGAAAAAAAGCTGAAGGATAAAGGCAGGGAGAGCTTCTTGGAACATGAATGAATGAATGGGTGAATGTTGTGTTGACAATGAACCCTAGAAACACCGTGCAGACACCCAGTAGTGCGCCCGTTCTTCAGGTTGGAACGGAATCTCTCTGTGTGCTGTTTATCTTCCTTTGTTCACCCGTCTAACTGTCCTAATCTCCTCCGTCAAGCAAATAGCAGCACCGTGTTACCTGACGCTTCTCCGAATCTCAGCCCTGCTAGCGTTTAAAGAGAACCCTGGATGAATGTCGTCAGGAAAATACGCTTTTCCATAATGTCAAGCTCAGATGAGCGAGAAAGAAAACGGACTACATGGTATAGAATCGTTGAATGCAGACGCTGGATGAAGCAATAGGTGGTTATCTTTCTATTCAATCATTATTTCTTATTTCCACCCCTGAAATTACAGCCGTCACAGCAGTTAGAGCAAAGTGCTGCATTGCTGTAACTGCTGTTCGAGTCCTTTGAACGGCGATAACTAGGAAATATCACAATGGAACAGAAAGGAAAGGACACAGCAACAACAGAGTAGAACAGAGACAGGGTAGTGTAGGGGCTTGAGTTGTTTGCCCCCAGCTGAAAGGTTCTGAATTTGAGTCCCGATCTCCGCCGCAGTATATGTCGTAGGCTTCCTTGAGCAAGCTGTCTAACTCTGAGATGCTTATAATATGTATCAAAATAATACCAAAATATATAAATAACTCACATTGAAAAATAGTGCTTTGAAAAAATGCTGATTGAATTTATTTGTGGTCGATGTTCTGGTTCATCGACCACATTCTAGTTCTGGTTCATATGGGTAAGGAATTTAAATGAGGATCAAACGTATTGAATTTTTCACGTTAATAATAGACACAGATAACAAATAACATACAATACATTTTATTTCAGCCAGTCTTACACTCCAGAACCACTAATTCTCCAGTGCAAAAATAACCTTCCCACATTCCAGAATTCTTTGGGTATATATGCTCTCCTTCACACACACATACACACACACACACACACACACACACACACACACACACACACACACACACACCACATACCAACACACACACACGCACACACACACACACACACACACACTCACACCACATACCCACACACACACACGCACACACACACGCGCAGACACACGTGCATACCAATAAGATCACACAATCATGTCAACTGCAGATGAACTTTTGCACTGTAGCACAGCGCATGTTCTTGCCCCTGCAAATCCGGTTGCCAGACAATCTAAGCCAATTACAGTGCGGGGGCAAATGGTTAACCCCCATAATATACATTTCCCAGCCCCTTTCTCTGAGCTCGCTTGTCATCCCTGGAGCAGAGTTACCCGGGCCAGTGTCCCGGGCGACCCACTTTCAATTGGCTCAATTCATTAAGCCAGGACCCGTGCACAAGCCCGGGTTCACACGGCGAAGACACTTCCAGCGAACAGCTGCTGCACATTCCTGATGGGAGGGCCAGGCAGATGTCCAAGGAAAATCAAAAGGATAGACAGTGGAAAGTTTATGAGCCAGCTTTTGCCAACCTCAATGAGGCGCTCTCCATTCCCCGCTCAAAGGCAGGGTGCAGCTGGCGGAACTCAGGGCCCTGTCCGGGGATGGGGGCTCCCCCAGTTCCAACCCATCTCCCACTTAGAGCGGTGGATCCGCTCCACACCGCATCCTGACAATAACACTTCTCCAGGCTCCGCAGCACTGTCTCCATTTATGCACGGGTCCCTCTCTCTCTCTCTCTCTTTCTCTCTCTCTCTCTCTCTCTCTCTCTCTCTCTCTCTCTCTCTCTCTCTCTCTCTCTCTGTGTTTTCCTCTCTCTCTCTCTCTCTTTTTCTCCTCTCTCTCTCCCCTCTCTGTTTTTCCTCTCTCTCTCTCCCTGTCGAACCCCTTTCTTTCTTTCTGCCCCTTTGTTTGTAGACATGTATCTATCTACCGACAAAGATGTAAACACACATATCGATCTATATAGATAGATATGTGTGTGTGTGTGTGTGTGTTTGTGTGTGTTAGGGTGTGTGTGTGTGTGTGTGTGTGTGTGAGTGTGTGTGTGTTTGTGTGTGTGTGTGTGGGGGTGTGTGTGGGGGTGTTTTTGTGTGTGTGTGTGTGTAGTTTCACTCGTGCTTAATGTTGTTCCATGTATGCTGGTCCCCCCCCCCCCCCCCCCCCCTCCTCCAGCACTGTGTGTCCCCCCGCTCCCGGCCCCCCACACTCCTCTGTGCTCCTGCTCCACTGCACACAAACACAGCATGCTACCAGTTGTAATCACTGCTGGACACAATTTCAGGGACAATTTGAAGACTATTTATTATCCTTAGTCAATATAAAGTGGAGACAACCCCTTTCTGGATGTTCATTTGAAACACTATTGACAGGTGCAATTAATAAATCAAATACTAACTGATTTAACAGAGTACTCTGTTGTTGTTTTGTTTGATTTAGTTGTTTGTTTGTGTATCATTCAGCTCACTCGACACATCAAGGACACTCAAGAGTCCATCAATCATTCCAGAACGATGTTGAAATGTAATGACTGCCAAATTAATTATCTATTTGCCATTTCATTAATAAATATGCACAAATGCGTTAATTGTATGAGGCGACACTGAGAATTTCCCTGTTCATTTATTTGATTAATCCAATTTCTATTTCATATACTCAAGTACACCTCGTACCCCAAACACACACTGGTTTGAAATGATACAATAACAAGCGCTATTTCAATTCCAGTACACAATGCCATGTTTTGGTGAGCAAGCTCCTTGAACGTTAGCATATTTAACATAAACGTTCACGGTGAGATGGCTATAACAGGCCTTGGGGAGAATAGGTGATAAAGTTACTGGCAGAGCCAGCTGTATCCATGAGTGCCCTCCTCCGATTAGGTGGACGGGACAAAATGGCCTCCAGGGAAAGGCAGCGGGCTCAGCAGGGCTCTAGGTAACACATAGCTCTTAATCACACATGACCCGGCTGAAACATAATAGAGAGTTAAGAAGCTGTTCGGGCCCTCCAGACACTTTCTTCAGTCTCCTGTCTCCCACGCGGCACAGCCACACAGACCGCCTGCAACCTGTGGGTCAGTTGAATATGATATTGTGGATCCCAACGCATACCTAGTTTATTTAAAAGTAAGAAAAAAAAAAACGCTAATCTGATGCGTTTGGCGATATAAGAAAACCCGTGGTGATGCGTCACGGCCAACGTATTGAGGGAGACTTCAACTGCGTTCATATTGTTAGCAAGCTGATTCTTTGACTTGGCTCTTTGTGGAGTATTGTCCGGGCTTCTGCGTGCTCTGCATTCAACATGTCAGAAGCTCATTTGTCAAAGTGAAGTTAAGGAAAGAGAAAAAAAACTTCCTTTTAAATCCCTCCCCTAATATCATGTTTTACTTGGATGTGCACCACAAAACGGAAGCAAGAAACTCTCAAGGTTTTTGTTATGTTTTCTTTATTTAATCGAATATGACTCCATATGAAGAAGTCTGTTTTTCTTACTTTAACCACATGCTTTCATGGTCTCAATTGTCCAATGTCTGGGTGTTAATACACTATAAACATTAATCGAATGCAAGTTCAAATGAAGAAGTTTGAACGTGAAAAATAAATGATGCACGTAGGACATAACGTCCTCTCTCGGCCTCTATGTTGTTTTTAGCATGAGATTGTATTAAACTATTGAAAGAGATGTAATTTCAGCTGAAACTCTTGAAAACACATTTGTTTTATCTGACTTTGGCAAGATGTGGTATGGTGCAGAGGCTATGGGGGTTTGGGTTAGGGCTTTAAGACCTGGGGGAGTTGTCCATCTGCTGGAATGCAGAGGGAGGCTTGTAAATTAGAGACCCTAATGAAAACTCTCTGGTGTCCAACTGAAGCAATCATCTGGTTAGAATCAACCAGTTATTTCACTAATTTCTTTGCCTCTTTCCCCGAGCAAAATTGAGAGGAAAAAATACACGTTCCACTTTACACACCTGCACTTTGAACTTCAGCGGAGTGCAATCCAATGTGGTCGTTTTGTTTTTGCTCTGGTTTCTTGTTAAAAGAGAAATAGAGAAAATAAACCATTTAAAGTTCAGGGATGAAATAATCCTTAAGTGTATCATATGCCATTGTAGCAGAACTTCTTCTTTGAATGTGTTCCTAGCAGCTCACAACGACAACAGTTATATCGTAAATAATTATTATGTTTGCTATATTATATAATTAGTGTTTAAGGATTAGTGTGAGAAGTGATACTTCGTTTTTTTGTATTTATTAATTTATTTATATATACATATGCAATGGCAATTTGAAAATGTATTATTGCTTGTTTACTTGTTGTACTTTTCTTGAGTTCTTCTGCAACAGTGTCTAAAACACCTCCCTCTGAATTGGTCACTAGTTTTCTTGGAGTTATTCAACCTTTCACCCACTGGGCCCCCTGAACAGTGACCTTTAACCAGATGCCATTTTCTTAAAATCTCCCTGCCAGCTTCAACCTCTGGAATCTGCAACACATTACGAGAGGAGGAGGGGACAAAGCCAGTAGATTAGAGGCCAACTTAGTTATTAGTTTGCTGATACAGTTTTACTAGGGTCAAATGCAGTGACGGGGAAAACAAGTTGAGGAAGAAAAAGTGTTTTTCCTTTGAAACCTAAAACTATACGGGGCCTCCGAGTGTAGCCAGAGAGATCGCCTAAAGAAACAAAATTGAATTAGTAAACACCATGCGGAAAAAACGCATTGTGTTCCTCATTAAAGGAATCCAGATGCAGTCCACGCCAGCTCTGGGGGGCACTTACAAAGCATGTACGTAAAACGCCAGTTACTTTACAACTGCCATTACCCGAGCAGAGTGGCCTACGTGTTCAAGGTGATCAAAGTATAAAAAATATTTAACAACCAATTTATTTCAGTCCTTTGTGCCGTTTCGAAGTTATTGCATTGATCAGAAGTCTCGATGTTCAATGACCTATATCATGTTTCTTAAGCTCTCATTCATACCAAGCGTCGGTTTGGTTTTGAAACATCTATGTAGATATATGTCTTCTTCTCGTAGCTTCTCAATTGGATCATGTGAGTTGAGCGGGGAGGGCTGTAGCAAAGGTTGTATCCTAATGAACGGAGCAAAGTTGCTTGTCTTTGCTGAAAGCTTTTGTTTCCTGGGGCTTTCTATTCATCACAAAGCCTTTGGTGGGAAGAGGCATAAAGACAGGCTCTGACCCTGGTGGGTGCCCTTTGACCCCAGTGAACCTGAGGGGACAGATTTTTGGCAACTGTGCAATCACTATTAGTTTACCGTAAAGGCAGCGGTGGAAGATGGCCGGAGCCAGACCAGTGAATGGGGGAGTGGGGGGAGGGGGGAGACTGGGTGGGAAAAAAGTGGTAATTTATGGAAGCGGAGAGTCTATTTCAAAAGAGGCTCTGGTGGGTCAGCTGACACCCGGGGTCAAAGGTGGGGTTCTGGCCTGATTCCTCGCCCGTGTTACTGTAACATCTGCTTAGAGACTCTCTGACCCTCAGGGGCATGGCGGGAAAAAAAAGTTACATTTCATATTGCTGGGATGTCAATAACTGTGCTCAGCTCGGAAGACCCCCCAGGGCTTTGGCCAATGAACAGAAGGCCTTTCTTTATTGCAAGTATCTGTTGTCTACGTCAACCCGTCGTCATTACTGAGAAACATACACGTGCTTTTCACATAAAAACATGACCCATGTAATCTTTAGTGAATACAAATCTACAATTACCTTTGTTTAACTGTTAATCCTTCCATAGTTGCTTTGATATGGAGAACCCTCTCCTGTACTGAGGGACAGAGTCATTGTCGGAAACAGGTCCATCACACCGTATCCCTCCCCGGTGAGAGTGGCAGTGATAAAGCCGACGGTATTGCCTCTGGCAGCGTCGTCTACAAGTGTCCGTGTTAGAGACACATGGGGAGCCCCAGCGCCAGGGGTGGCCATTAAGTAAATTGGCCTCTATAGACCCATAGCCGTGTCACTGTCCATGACGAGCTGCCACCTATTTGACCCAGGGACAGGAGTCCGGAGCTGACCAGCAGCTGGTCCGTGGGCTTGTCTTTCCAAGCTTGGGAAGTGGCTCCTAATTAGCCTCCCACACCCATAAATGTGTCCAGCAGGGTGAGCAATACAGGCTCATCGATCGCGCTGATGTGCTGCCTATACCGAGCTTTGACTTAAAAGCACCACAATCAGGACGAATGAGGAGCCCAGCCAGGTGACAGGAGACGCAGGGACCCCCCCCCCCCCCCCCCCCCCCGCGCGTCAACAAGACCCTCATTGGACAAGTTGTTATTTGAGCCATGTAGGTATCATTCTGACGCCATTTTCTTTTTTTTAATAAAAATGTACCACTCTAACATGACGTTTGATGATGTTAACATCAAAGAACTAAAAGCCATATTTACTTTGGATGCTTCTTGCAAGCCTCTCTGATGTTCCCCCCGAGACGTACTTTTGATGTTCTAGGTCACACCCCCAGTGCCTGGGCGGTACCTACAACGGCAACAATCATCGCTGGTTAAAACGGTAATTACAAATGGATCCAGCTCCCCTTGGCCAGGTATAATATCATCACAAATAGGGACTTTGGGTTTTATTGCAGTCACAGGAAGTGTGAAGCCGAGAGCCCGGCCCTGCACACAATCGCTCCTACAGACATTTCCCCTGTCCTATATTTTTTTTAACACTCCATGAGTTGTTTTTCTTTCATTTAGCTGGCCTCCACCAATAAAAATGCAAGCCAATTTTCCAGTGCATTAACCCGGGAGATCTTTAATACACAAGAGTTTTGGTGCAAAGGGGATGGCGAGGCCTCTCTGCAAAGATGGATGGGACTGCCGACTAAGAGTGGGCAGTTTTCCCACTGCCCTGGTCTCGGCTGGGGGACAAAGGCCTCATTGAGTGGGATGCTTGACATCAGCATCATAAACTAGTCATGGCTACAAAGACCCTGACACTTTAAAGTACCAGCTACTGCTGCCTTCCTTTCTGTGGGGCTCTTCTGCGTTTTGCTGAGGCTGATCACGTCACCAACGGCTCTGCCATCCGCCCTGAAAGCTCCAAAGATTTCGAGCGAAAAAAAAATCTCTGCAATAATTTCCTTTTATTCCCATGTTTTCTTGTATCTTGAGATATGTTTTTTTTTATATATATATATATATATATATATATATATATATATATATATATATATAATACACACACACGCTTGCCGTTGAGTTGTCAGAGGGACGGAGAAGCAAGGCCCCCTTGCTGAACTGAAGAGTGATCAAAAAGCATGTCAGTGCAAAGCCGGCTGGAGTCTCAGTGTCATGTTAAAGGCTAGGGTGCACTTTAATAGATTAAACCCACACCACTTTGCCTCAAAAGAGGTGCTGATGGATACAATCATGTTTATTATGCATTCACGGCGAAACACAACCACAGCAGGGATCTCCTGGTATTTATTGTGTCTGGCCAATATGTCGTCATCACACCCATCACTCCTGTTGAGAATACGTATGCATCTCTACACTTACACCTTAGATATTTCTATACATATCTATAAATGGATATTGATCGATGGATATAGATGGGTGGTTGGATACATAGATGGACTGACAGATAGACAGATACACAGATAGAAAGATAGATATATAGACGGACGGACGGACGGACGGACGGACGGACGGACGGACACAGACAGACAGACAGACAGACAGACAGACAGACAGACAGACAGACAGACAGACAGACAGACAGACAGACAGACAGACAGACAGACAGACAGACAGACAGACAGACAGACAGACAGATAGATAGATAGATAGATGAACCAAACTAACCAAACCTTGGTGGACGTGCTGGTTGTGTGTAAGGCCCAGGGCAGAGAGAAGCTTCTTTGTCTGGCTGACGGACAGCCCTAGCGAGCCTGTGGATCTGTAGGTGAAGTGCTCCACTGTGTTTGTGTCACCTCTTCACCCAGGCATGCGTAATAGAGCCTTCATGAGTTAGAGAAAAAAAAGGACTTGGTGCACTTGAAGGTCTGGAGATTATCACCGTGCCAGCTGGCTCACATGCGCCCTCTTGGCTATATTTAAATGCAATGAAACGTTGGGAAGAATGGCTTCACAAAGAAACTATTACAAGTGGCAAATGACATGACTTACTAACCCGGTCCAGTCTAGTATAACCCCTTGAATTGGGCCCTTTGTTAAAATTAGCCTTTATAGTGCAGGTCCTTGATGCATTTAAAAACCCTTTTTCCCATTATGAAATGTTAGCATTTCATAGAAGCGAGTGTATTTAACCTGATGCTAACTATTGGAGCTACATCGTACATGAGAGATCATGTGATGGTCTTGTGACATATCTAATATCTAATGCTTTAATCTAACTAATAATTACGACTCAAACCCATTTTCCCCGAATTTTCTGTGTGTGTGTGCGTTTTCCAAACCAGACACACACCACGCCGCCCAGCCATGCACCACCGGGGTATCATTCTGTTAATAGTTATCTGTCCTCAAGTCCTTGACCTCACGCAATTGTAAACAGGTTTTTTTACACCGATCTCAGCACTCTTTGACCGAGGGAGTTGGGTCGACAGTGAGACCCCCCCCCCCCCCCCCCCCCGAGAGATAAGTAAGCAAGGGGCCGCGGACCTGTCCCGGCCTGCAGTGCCCTCTGCAGCACCTCTGCTCCGCACCCGATCCGATTCCTCCCGACCCTGCCAGATCACACAGGGTTAATCTGCCCTGAACCCTGACTCCTCAAAAGCACAAGTCTGGCGCTTTCTGGACCCCGTCCCAGTTGGGGCGGTACGATGCAGTGCACGCCGTGCCCCTGGCCGTAGACCCCACTCGACACACACACACACACACACACACGCACACACACACGCACACACACACGCACACACACACACACGCACACACACACACGCACACACGCACACACGCACGCACACACGCACACATGCACACGCACACACACACACACACATAAATACACACACAGACACACACTTATGTCCACACACGTCCACATACACACACACACACAGACACACAGACACACACATAAACACACACACAGACACACACACACACACATAAACACACACACACACACAAACAAACGCACACACAGAGACACACACGCCCTTGTCCACTGGCACCGCGCTCGCAGACCTCAGAACACAGGAAGATAAGGTGGAAGAATGGCAGGAAGGCTGAGAGCAGCGTGCAGTGTGGTAAACAAACAGTTGCATACGTCTGCCAGCATCCTCCACCTCTTAATGACCTGCGACTCCACTCTTTCTAGATGTCAAGTTGAGAAATACCTTTCTTTGTTAAGACCTCTGACTGGACAAATCGCTCAGCGGCATTAACTAAACAACTCGATGCTGATAATGAACTCAACAGCTCCAGAATGATACTGACACTAGCCGTATTGTCTGGGAAAATCGCCTTTTTTTTTAACGGCCAATTTTTATCTTTTCACTGAAAAGTTTGAACACCAACAACTATTAATTACATTGCACAACAGACTTTAGGCTAAATGTGTTGAATTTAACAGAGGCCACAAAGTTCAACGCTTGGCATTTGAGCATGATCTGAATAACATATTGTGCGTAACTTGTTGGGTTGTTTAGTCATAGTTGTAAACTGCCCTGGGAGGGAAATGTGACACTCATGCATACGATGAAGTTTAAACTGAGAAATTTGCATCGGCTCGCCCATATCCCGCTCAGGTACTTTGATCCCTGCGGTGTAGTGAAGCAAAAACCCAATCATTGCTAAGCACATTAAAGCTAACAGAGCATGGCGTGGTATTTAGCTTTATGTTTATCTGCCATAATAACCTGGGCAGGGAGACTGTGGCGTGTCATCGCGGGTCAGGCCAGCAGGTGTTGTTACAAAGCTATGATTTCCTCGCCTCTGTACCCTGCCATCTCAGTGGCAGGGACGTGTAATGTGGAGGTAAGTGAAATGATGCCCGCCATAAAGGAGGAGCAGAGACCGGTGCGGCGGCGGTGTCCTGTGACAAAACAATAGCCTACGGAGATAGAAAGGAGAAACAGCAATGCTTTCCACGCTCCGATGTTTGTCTTCTCTTCAATAAATAAGACTGAAGACTTGTTACTAGGATGTTAAGTGTCGGCTGGACAGATCTCTGTTTGATCTGCTAAAGTAAGCGACACTTGGAGCGGGGCGATAGATCGCATCTCGGAGAAGAGTGAGCAGGGGGCCAGGGGAAGGCGGATGAAGAAACGTGAGCTTCTTCTCGGTACACTTGGACAAGACCACAGGCGATCCTGATGAGGGGAGATAGAGGGTCTGATTAGCCAACCAGTAAGGAGCATGGATGCCCTGCCGAAGCAGACAAATGGAACTATTGTAGCGCTATGACAGCCTTTGATCATGTTTCTAGACAGAGAGAGAGAGAGAGAGAGAGAGAGAGAGAGAGAGAGAGAGAGAGAGAGAGAGAGAGAGAGAGAGAGAGAGAGAGAGAGAGAGAGAGAGATATCTCCATCACAAGTGCTCCTTGTTATGCTGTCACATGCTGGCGTGTGAAGACCATGGGAAGATGGTATTTACATTATATGCATGATATCAGCTCCTATATGGGCCATCTGTACGTGGCATGCTGCATGTAGGCTTTATTTATATGACTCCACTTTTGACGACACAAACCCGATATAGGTAAACAAAAAGGATTATACAGACATATATGACAAGGATTATACAGAAACATATTGTAGTAACTATATGAATAATGTCATCTCTCTGGTTGAAAGGTCGATGTAATGACAATCTGTCCCGATTTCAGCTGAATCCTTAGGATTCCCAGCCTGGATGTTTGAGGAAGGAATCTAGTCTGACCTAGCGTGTTCCAACTGGCTGTTTAGCACCCCCACTCCCCCACCACCACCTGAATAATGCAAGCAGTTTGTAAGGCATTTTATTGTGCATGCATGCGTGTGTGTGTGTGTGCGTGTGTGTGTGTGTGAGCTAGCCTCCAATAGTGAGCGAGTATAGGGGCTGAGGACGCAGGCAGGGGGTTGGGGGGGTAGCAGGACTGATGCAAGGTAGCATTTGCAATTGGGAGGTTTTGGTTTCAGGCTCTCTAGTCATCAATCATCCCGGGCCTATTCTGTTCTTTGACAGCTCACTACAAGGCTTGACATTTAACACTCACGACCCTGGACCAGACTCGCAGCGAGACCAGGGACTTCAGAAAACACACACACACCCACACAAAATCCATACAATGACACTCTCCCCTCTTCCGTCCGCGGTAGAGCTGAGCCAAAGCAGATACAAATTAATAATTCCCATCTGCAATACACTTTGAGTCTGGTTAAATTACCGCTAAAGGGCCCCAGTCCCCTCTTGGCCCTAACTTCAACATACACAAAAGAGCTAGATGAGAAAGTCAAGGGGCTACGAGGCCTATTAAAGTAAACGCTTGTATTTTTTTGTGTGTGGATGGACTCTGTGAACTTTTGAAAAACTTTTCCCAATCCTCTAAATCATTCCAATAGCATGTGGAGAGTGAGACGGATTCATGTTGCAGATAGGTCAAATGAAAACAGAGAAGCACTGTGTGTGGCGTGCGGAGTGTGCTTTATATTTTAGCAGCCTTACGTTTGATTCAAAGATTTAAGATTATTTTTTTAAGGGGGATTATTTTTCACAGAGTTTTTTAGGCTTGTAGGGCATTAAACACACTGTCGCAATCAAGGATGCAAATGCATGTCATTGCTAAAGATTTAGCAGGTTAATTCCCGGGTGAATTTTTGTTTGTGTGAGTGTTCTTGTGTTATCACTACAAGCTCTTTGCCGGATTGTCCTGTCATGACAGTGCTTAATATGCAAACACAGCAAACAAACAAAAAGCGAAAAACAATGCGACGCCCACGTGCTATTGGCTCCCCCACAAACTAACCCTAACTCGACACGGCGCTCGCCTGTCATTCTCCTCTCACTCTCTTTCTCCCTCAGAATAAACAAGTGTTGAACTTCCGTGTCCTGCCTCCAACACAGAGCTACAGCGTGGTCGGCGATAGCATCTCCTCCACCTCAGACCATATCTGTTTCTCTCTCCGGTGCCGGGGAAGCGAGAGCTGCTTCAGGGATTGTGTGAACCATAGAACATCTCCTCCATCTTGGCTGTGTGATATGCTCTCCTGGCTGCATACTAAACAAGTTGCCAGACAACTGGTCATGTCTTAACTGGGAAACTGGCATGTATTGTTCCTCCTTCTATTGAGCGGGCCTCCCAGGGTAGCCTTTCATCCCCGGCTCGCCACCAGAGGTATTCCTTTAAATGCCTTGCTTTAGTTTAGTCCGGTTAAGTTGCTTTCTCTTTTAGCCTCCAAACCGTTGAAAACATTCCCACTGGCTTAATTATTAAAATGGGATTTAAAGAATAAGGATTTGTTTTAATAATAATAAAAAAATCGAAAGTTAAAATCATATCTTACAAACAGTTCCTATCAATGTGTAATAATGTATATAATTAATAATAATAATAATAATAATAATAATAATAATAATATATAGGCCTTTATATATATATATATATATATATACAAAAGCTTTTAAGCACACAGACACACACACACAAACACAAGTAATCACACATAATAATACACAGATCAAAAAAGTCCTGGGACAATTCCGCTGTGATGTCATCACAGGAAAGGTCTATTCCTGCAGCAGGAATCAGCTGAATATCAGCTTATGAGCAAAGCCGTGCCTCCACGGCCTCCCCAGCCGCCCCAGCCGCCCCCTCCACCGGCCGCACCATATGGCCGGGTCCTAATGCCACGGGCGCAGGCTTTAATGACGGAGTGGATGTGAGGCGCACATGTCGAGGGAAATTGGGGGATGGGCTGGAAAAACACTCATCAAGTCTTCAGGCCTGCAGAGACCGCACAAGGTCAGCGGCGGAGAAGGGCTGGACATGTGTGTTCAACAAAAGGCAGGTGACTTCTCATCGACTCAATTACAGGAAGAGGGAGGAGGGGTGGGGGTGGGGGGGGGGGTCATTAAAAGTGTTTCTGGACTATTATTATGTTTTCTTTCCTTTTTGAATTGGAAATAAGCCCTCGTCGATATGCTCGGTCTGTTTCGGTCGCAGATAACAAGCGCTTTCCTTAAGCATGTCAATAGTATCAGGACATATAAGAAAAAAATATTTTGAGGTGGAAGATCCAATCTCCTTTGCAAATATGCACAGCTGCCAGCAGGAGGTCCTGGGACGGGTAAACAACGATGGACTCATAATTAATGTTTACTAAGGCTGATGCAATCGCATGACATTTGGGGGGCTAGTGGTGTGCGCTCCACTGCCCGCCAGCTGATCTCTGAACAGTGTCTTAACCTGACATCCCGCTCACAAAGACGCCCTGAACACACCGCACGCAGAAAAATAATAATAACAATGATAAAAAAGGAACCGCTTCATTTAAATATAAAGGCCATTGTTCGCCGCTTGGCATTTTATCTTTAAAAGCGTTGACTGTTAAAAAAAAGAAAAACTCAAGAATAAAGAAAGGGAAAAAAAGATATGAGTGCACTTGATTCCGAGTAGCCCATTGATCCTTTATAGCATCCTGCCCAGCGCACATTGCTAGAAGCCCCAGCTTCCCTCTCGCACCGCAGCAGACACTAATACCCCGGCAGCAGCGGTGGTGTTGTGGTGGGACTGGGAGCAGACTGACGACAGGGGGGGCAGGCTGAGTGATTGATGGAGTTGAGGTCGGTCTATAAAGGTCTGCAAAGAGTGCAGTAGGAGATAATCAGAGAGGAGAGGGTGTCTCTTGGCCTCGAATCCCCCCATGAGCACGCACACACACACACACACACACGTACAGGCCCGCACGCATACACACACACACAGACACGCATGCGCGTGTACAAGCACGTACTGTCTTGAGTTGAGAAAAAGAGAGAGAGTAATACCAAGAGATAGAGTGAGAAAGAAGGAGCGAGAGAGAGACAGAGAGAGAGAGAGAGAGAGAGAGAGAGAGAGAGAGAGAGAGAATTCGGGGTGTCTCCCGAATTATTAAGCAGTCAGAAGCACTGATGATGGGAATTCTGAAGGTCAGCCATAACAAGAGGCACCTTACAGGGGTCGCAACCTTTATCTTGTTTTTCTTTTTTTTGGGGGGGGGGGGGGGGGTTTGGCACCGCCCTCACAACATCACCTTCCCACCTCGGTGCGGGGGGGATCTGGGGGCGGGCCCTGTGGGGGCAGGGCAGGTGAGAGGCGGCGGTGGAGGTGGTGGGGGTTTTTGCGTTACACCCCTGTTTATCTGTTCATGACCTCTAGCCGGCAATTCTGCACTTGATAAGAGGAGGGCTGGCCTCATAATGTGCACGCCGGCTGATATCAGCCCTGTATCCTTGTGAAATTGATTACCAAGGCCCAGGGAGCGTGCAGAATATAATAAATAGAGATGACATATAAAGCACACATGGACTTGTAGGCTGATGGGTAACACCGCCTCGGCAATTACCTGCTCCGCACTTAAAACAGGGGTCATGCAGGGCAGGCTGGCGGAGGAGGAGGAGTTATGGTTGTTTCTCCCTTTCTCTGCAAGCTGAGGCGCTCAGTGGAACCCACTGCGTGTGCGCGTGTGTGTGATTTCGATGTGTGCCTGAGTGTGTGTGTCATTGCGGGTGTGTTGGTGGGTTAGGGCTCGGTCGAGAGAGAGGGGATAGAGAGGGAGAGAGAGGATAGGGAGGGAGAGAGAGAGAGAGAGAGAGAGAGAGAGAGAGAGAGAGAGAGAGAGAGAGAGAGAGAGAGAGAGAGAGAGAGAGAGAGAGGGAGAGGGAGAGAGAGAGAGAGAGAGAGAGAGAGAGAGAGAGAGAGGGAGAGGATAGAGAGGGATATAGTGGGAGAAAAAGAGACGGAGGATAGAGAGGAAGGGATGATAGAGAGATAGAGGATAGAGGGAGAGAGAGAAAATAGAGAGGTAGAGAGAGAGAGGATAGAGAGAGAGATGGTTAAATCTATGAGAGGAAAGACTTAAAGCAGAAGGCCACTGAAGGTGCAGTCAAGGGACATTCTGAGATAATGTATTCATGGTCTAACCATGAAACACTATTGCCCACCCGAGATAATGAACAAATGCCTTGAAACATTAGATAAATGTGCTTTAATGGAAACTCTGTCCTGGGACAGAAATGTGTGGCATGAAAAAATAAGTATTTTCTTTACTGCAACCCTGAACTGATAGGGCTTACTATGACGACTACTTCTGATTGAAGCCTTTTATCAGCACCCAGTGCAATTAAATAACTAAGGTCATGTTGCAGCTGCAGTCATGTTCTGTTTGGGCAACCTCATTGTACAGTGTGGTCGGTTTCTGCTCTGTCCTCTGTGTTTTCTTCATAAGGGCATAATTCTCTTATAATCTACCATACGCATAAATTTGGGGTTCAGTGTCCGGAAAGTTAAGCAACTAATTGTTTCAATGAAGTAAAAATATATGTTTTGTTTTATTTACTAATTCTTTTTACCAGATATTATATTTCTTAGAATTCTTAAACAATATCCGTGTAATATATATATTTTATATTTCTTATTTTCTAATGCAATACAACATATATGTATATTTAAAAACAGCCCGTCCAGTGGGGTAGTGTTAGTATTAAGAGGTCTGTGTGGACTTGGCGCTGGCCGTTTCAATGAAGAAATCTGAATAGCTGTAAGCTGCCAGGCAAACCTTTATATCTATTTGTTCCACTTGTCTGACTCTCAATGAGTTTAATCAGCTGAGAAGAAGCTGTGAGGGGGGTGTTGTCCTCCCCGCCCATACATTAGAGGTAGCCCCCCTTGCCGGCCCCCACATCCCCCTCTGCACCACACACTCACACACACACCACTAACACACACACACACACACACACACACCGCAGCCCCATTCTCTGTGCATCGACGTGAGAGTTGAGGGTCTCCCTCGCTGTCCTGTTGCCTTGCGGATTATCAAGTACACTTCAATTACTGCCGATCGATACACTTCTGGCTGCAAAAGGGAGTGTGAGGGAAATTAGACAGACTTTGGGTATGGCCGTGACTACCAAGCAATGGATTAACACTGATATGCATCTCTTCATTTACATCAGGAACGGGCCGATCCTCGCCCGGCACACTGCACTCTCCTCTGAGCCGACGCACATTCACACACGCTTTAATTGAAAGGGGACTTTTTGAAAGATTACTTCTTTAAGTGCTGGGCAAGGTGAGGGCAAGCCTGTCATACTCTGTAGTGGGATTAAAAACCACTGCAGTGCCTGCAGGAGAGGAGCCCTGGACGGGGCCTTTCCAGAGGTGCTGTGCAGAAGCATTTGTTAATATTATCTCCTTGCATGCCTTTGTCTCTATGTGTGTGTGTGTGTGTGTGTGTGTGTGTGTGTGTGCATGTGTGTGTGTCTGTGTGTGTGTGTGTGTGTGTCTGTGTGTGTGTGTGTGTGTGTGTGTATGTCTGTGTGTACGAAAGCCTCTGTGCATTATTTAAAAAAAAATTGTCAAACTGAAATAATGTAAGCTCTAAAAACGACATCATGCCATGTTTAAATATTTGCACTAAACAGCAGGAAAGAGCATATGCACATCCTTTCTTATAAAATGTGTGTCAGCAAAATCTAAGACAATGGTGCTAAAGAAAATAAAGACCAAAACGCCGGAGTACTTTCTCTTCTAAACGAGAGAGAGAGAGAGAGAGAGAGAGAGAGAGAGAGAGAGAGAGAGAGAGAGAGAGAGAGAGAGAGAGAGAGAGAGAGAGAGAGAGAGAGAGAGAGAGAGAGAGAGACACACACACACACACAGACACACTCAGAGAGAAAGAGAGAGAGAGAGAGAGAGAGAGAGAGAGAGAGAGAGAGAGAGAGAGAGAGAGAGAGAGAGAGAGAGAGAGAGAGAGAGAGAGAGAGAGAGAGAGAGACAGAGAGAGAGGGGAAAGGGAAATGAAAGCTGGGCTGTGGAGGAGGATACAAAAGAAGTAAAAGTGTAGGAAGAGATAAGGGGCGGCTGTATCCCCTGGGGCGGACTGTGGAGGTCTCTGGAGCGCGGCCCCAGCCTCTGAATCCCCTCCAGGTCATCTGCCCTGACTCTCCCACCCTTCCTCTCCGTGGAGGCAGTGAAAACACTCCAACACCTGGGTTCTCCCCTCTGCAAGCTCACCAGCTACCCCCCCAGCCCCCCTAACTACACAGAGAACACATCAGAGCGAGCACATACAAGTACAAATACACTGTTGTTCATAATGGGTTCATACTGGGCCCAAGATGGTGTGTTTGTGTATGTGTCTATATAGTATACACTATATTGTATAAATACTTATATTATTTAATAAATACCATCCGGTCACTAATATTCTAAATATGAATGGCTTTATCTTAGATGTACTATGTTGTAAAATGGTGTTAATGTTTCAAATCTGTATGACTCTGATCAACATAAACCCCCTAGGCAATGTGAAAGAAATAACAACTGCGCTCTATGTTTGGATATCTATAGTCAAGTAGTTTTTTTTTTGCTAAATAACTTATTTTTCTACAAGCAACCATTCAAAACATAGAACACACCATGGCAAGTTAATTTGCCCAGGAATGATTTGGATTACCATTTTCTGGACAATGCAGTCAGTGGACTGCAACCCTCAACCAGTGGCCATGGGATTAATCTTATTCGAACGACTCAATAACTTGTCCAAGCGACAAGATGTCTATATTTTGGACGTTAGTAAGTCGTTTGAGAGGAAAAAGAAGTCAGCTAAAGTAGCTTTCAGGTTGCCTCTGGCAGCTGCCATATAAAAAACTTTGTGATTGAAAACATTATCCCAGGCTTTCTGATGCTCAGCCGAACCAGGAGCCTGTTTTGATGGTTATGAGGTATTCTCCGCCACTAAAGCCCTTCCTTTTTACCGGGCCCGCTGAACCACGTCCACATTTGTCATCTAAGTGTCCGAGTCACATTACAGACGATTACCCAGTCCGGGAGTTTAGTTTTGCCTTTAAAACGGCCTCCTGTTCCAAATAAAGATGCCTCTCTCCCTACCATTTGGTCGTCCCCCCCACCCCCTCCGTCGCTCCCACGGTCCGTCTTTGGAAGTGATCCGTCCCCGGGCGCAGTGCAGAGCCACTTCATGTTCACATCGCCCCCAGGGGCATTCCTGGCCTGCCCACTACTTTTAGCTTTCCTTTGTCAGCCAAATGGATACCAATTAAATCAACTGTTCTCCAATTAGAATTTGGAAGAATCTATCTTTTTCAGTGTTCTAAATCCCAAAACTTGACTCCCCATCTTTTTTTCCCTTCTTTCTTTTGCTCCAGCTCCCTTCCTGGAATCGGTTACAGGGGGAGGCAGGAGTAGTTATTTCCTGCAATAAGATACTCCTGGGTATCTTCATCTTGTCTGTTTCTTCAATTGTTTTATAAAAGATAAATATTTAGAATAGTTCAATCGAGTCTTGTACAATACACAGATGACGAGCTGGGTAAGAGTTGAAGCGCTATTTTATTATTATTTTTTCACAAAGACACACTGAACTTTTGCGAGCAAGAAATACAACTTTGACTTTCCCATGATGGAGTATCAAGAAATATATTTATTTCTTGATACTCCATCACACACACACACACACACACACACACACACACACACACACACACACACACACACACACACACACACACACACACACACACACACACACACACACACACACACACACACACACACACAGTTTTTCTTATCCACTGGGAAAAATGTAAGAGGACTCCACAGCAGAATTAACTGTCATTACACACACACATAAACTCCCCTGCAACAGTGTACTTGGGGGGCCCTATATGATTAATACAAGAGGGGGCGTCTCTTAATCTGCAGACATGGACAGCGAATGGCTTGGACCCGGGCCACATCATTATTGCCTATTAGTCGTGTTCAAAAAGTATGGCTCCATTGTGTTCCTTATGACCAGGCACACCCCCTCCTGCCACTCCAAATCACATCCAGCTAAACAAACCGGCCTAGCCAGCACCCTGCGGTGCGGCAATTCAGACCCCAGCCATGAGTTTGGAGACCTCGGTGGCCCCCCGCGCATCACAGTCTAACGTGGGCATCTCAGGCCTTTGACTGCTCAAACTTCAAAGTGAGGCATTCTTCTGTATGCCTCTGTATGTGGACTGTGAGGGCACCGCCATAAGGACAAATTATTCATGTTGGAGACATTTTATGATGGATTTAGCAGTAGATGGAAACACTCTTCTTTATGGGCAGACAGCTCACTCAGATAACTTTTTGTGATACTAACAGACTTCATGATTTCTTTGTGATCGTAAAAATATGGTGCATGGGTTTATCTAACGTCGGTGTAATGCTATTTATAATTATTGTTCAGCCCCAGTAGGAATGTCCCATTCTCAAAACAAGGCATGTTTTGTATATAGCCGATGTCTCCTTAATTTACATTATCTACTTGTTCACTCTGTAACAGTTGCTTCAGTAATCAACCTCAGCGGGGGGCTCGCTTGGGAATTCCACTGAACTGTTCTCGCAATGTAAAGTATCTTGCCAAATGAGCCAAATGTACTTCTCTAAATTGCTTCTGATTTATTGAAACATAGCAAGCACAGTAACAACATCTTAAATCAACAAGTTGTATGGAAGCCAATTCATGGTAAAATATACACATACATGCTAAGACAGCCATCTTCGACCAGTAATTTACCTCCTGCTTTGCCCTTACTTACTTAACAGCAAAATTGAATAACATTTCCTTTGAAACACACTGTTTGCTCTCCGCAGTGTTATACCGTCTTAATTTAGAGCTTCAGCAGTTTCTAAACTCCAACTCCTCGTCCCTAGCAGAGAATAGCAAATATGTAAATAGTGTTCCTTAGACACTTGGTCTTTGGATTTGTGACAGCCCCCCACCTTTACTTTGTCATGCTTATCTGCCCAAACAATGACTTATTATTGAGCGGCAACAATAGAAGCCCTTTTTATGTCCATCATGGAACAAAGATGGTAAGTGACACTCGGCAACAAAACGTTTAATTGAACTATTGGTAGACTTCTGCTTGGGAGAAAGACCACTGTGCTGGGACCGTGTCTTGGGACAGGCAGAACGCTAAAGGCTCACTCAGTTGGGTTGCTGTTCATCAGGAAAACCTTGCAAGAACGTCACTCATTCGAAAAATCCATTTTTATGCGAACAATATAATAAAGTTGTACATTTCAGGAATTATTACATTTTTGAATGAGAATTTGATAAAAATAAATAAAAAGTTCAATTACACTTGAGCCATAGTCTTGCTGCATTGGCTCGCATTGAAAGGGATAATACATTATCATTCTAGAAGGCAAGTGTAATGAACAATAATGACAGCAAGATCTAATCAAGTTTTAAATATATATATGTATACGTATCGATATTATTGGTGTAGCAAAGCTGAATTATCGGGGATGATCAATAATCATTTTAATGTTCACATGAAAACTTTAAATACCTCTTTGAATACACAACTGAACCACTAGGTCTGAAAAGGATAACATAAAAATGCTAAACAGTTTAAATAAAACTAATCTAACACAATCTACATAAAAAGTGCCTAGACGGCAGCGTCATCCAAATCCAGATCAAAGTTTGAATCTATAATTCTTCTTTATGACACGAGGAGCCTGTCCAACATAAAAATGGACTTCAACCCTCCCAGAACTTTCTGTTGAGTAAACAACCTAATAACTGGAAACCACTCAGCAAAGTGCCGACCTCCTCCAAGGCTGCACAAATCATGTTTGGGGAGTGGGAGCCCAGTCCCTGGCAACAACACAAGATTCCTGGACCCTGATGGAGATACCGCTGACCATACACATCCTCTCTGGCACAGGTTACAAACCCAGACCCCAGAGTGGGTTTTTACATGGAGTTTACCTTTGTGTAGAGTCAAATACAAATTTAACATATTTGTCTTCGCTCGTAAGCATGAATTAGAACAGCTTAACAAGTGTGGCTTCGAATTGGAGTGAAATAGCCCACAGTCAAGTCCAGGGAAGTGTGTGTTTGACTTTTAACATGCTAAGAGTTGTGTTAGTGCTATTAACTATGCTTTACACTCATTTAAAACCAAGCCGCTCGCAGCAGGCGGCAGATAGATTTATAATGTTCAGCTACTGACCCCGCGGTTCTTTCCTGACGACGTGTACCCTCTAATCTTGGCTTCTCCGACCCTAACTTACACCCAATCAGGGAGTGAAACAAATGTTCAGCTCGTTAAGGGAGCCTGATTGTGCTTTTAATGATCCTCAGAGTACAGCATGTGTTTTTCCAGCTGTTGGTAAAGACTTGGGGAACGGTTCTGGAGGATGTAAAACATGCTTGTTAATCATCAAGTCAATAGAACATGATTAAAGTTGCCTGATTATTACATGCATGCATAAATGCACGCATAAAAACATGATGCAAAATGCTTCCGGTTAATATATGGTTGAAAAACAAAATACAAATAAGCTCATTGAAGATGAGCCCTGATACAGAGGTTTCAATTGAAAATGGAATTACGACACAGTTGAAAAAAGGGTACGACATGAATTCTGTGAATTAAGAAGAATTTGGATTTTCTTTTCTGGCAACCACTTTGCAGCACATGGAAATAGGGAAACAATTAGAACCCACTTTCCCTTCCCATCGTGACTATTCCCACGCATTACTTTGGGCCAAGGCCTCCTGATGATCTCGGGAGGCTTTGCGTCTTTGCCCGCCGGTATGGAACTTGTCAGGAGGAAGATCTGTGCATGCAGCAGCTAAAAGCAAGACGGATACCACAAGAAAGAGCAGGAGTCCCGACTGCAAGCCAAAAAGCCAAGATTCAGAAGTGAAAAGAAGATTTTTCTACGTATTGACAAGGGGGAGAGATAGGCTTTACAATTCAGGGATTGGGGGCTCAGGGTGCAGGGGGATTTGTGGTAACCCCAGGAGAAGAGAAAAGAAATGTCTCAACCTAAAAAAGAAAGAGAAGTGCCACATATGCGTCGAGGGGACATCTTTGACTGACTTCTGGTTTGCGCTGAGAGCTGAAGGCATTAAGTGACCAAAGTGAGGACTACAGATCCTTTAATATGACTTTTGTTCTTCACTGTGACCCACAGAACACAAGTGCATAGCTAATCAGTTGAACCCTGTCCTAGCGGCTCATGCTCTCTCCAGTCCTCATGATGTGCAGGTGACAGCCTTGCCAGGCCCACTCTAGAGTCAGCGTGCCCTGCCGCCGAGGCCGGGGCAAAAGCCCCGACCTCAGAGCCACACTGACCTGGCAAGGGGAAAACCTCTCGTGGCATTTTGACTTTAAGTTCAGAGACAATGGGAATCTTTTAAGCAGCATCTCATGGACTTCTCCAGCTGTCACTATTATTTCAGTGATGATGCCATCCTTATTCTAATGAGGTTTCGTTGCTTTTGTTTTCTGATTTGTCCCTGGGTGACATTTTGTTGATGGGCTGGGTCAATCCAATGACGGGTGGGTCACAAACTGACAAAAATGTCAAAACTGGTCGCCTTGGGTTTGCATACCGCTGTTGCATCCGCATTCAAATTTGAAGTTTGCCGATGGTGTCTTGCTTCATGTCATAGAATACGCAGTGACATTTGTGATCGATGAAGAACAACAGATACCACACACAGTTTAAGAACAAATTGGTTCTGTGACTTGAAGAAAATAACAAACCTTATTTTTAACCTTATTAAATGTTTTTTCAAGCTGTGCATAACTTGTCTGTTATGTAGCAACATGCGGTGCTTTTAAACCATTCTATTTGATACTAACACCATTTCAAGACACAGAGCCACAGTACAGGAGTGAGTTATTGGGAGTACAACATGAGACAGCTCCCCAATGGGTTAAATGACACTTAAAGAATGCACGGCTTCCCAAACCAGGAAGGGATACGTGATTCCCTTCATCAACATTGCATTTCCAGCTACTTAGCTGGTACTGCATGACCTTATTGACAATGCTGTAATCAACTGATCTCATAAGATCCCTTTGTTCCTTCCATGACAATCTTATTGATAGTTGTGATGGCAAAAAATGTCCACTATTCTTTATTTTTGTATGTTATATATATCAAAACTGGATTGAAATTAATCAATAACTTTAGCTGCCAAATGATGAACAACTGAAACATGGTGAAGGACCTTGAGAAGCACGGATAATTCGAGAACATGTGGAACATGCCACAGTACAACATATTACACTGCATACCAGTGTCCGACCCTGATGAATGGCAAAACCACCAGTCCAACCACAAACCGTCTTTCATTAGAGGGACAGCTGAAGTGCTCCGAACCATCTTAGACCCCTTCATAGGCTGTGGTGGTTTGTCAACACCATCAGAACAACGTTGACTCTTGATTCTGACTAAACAGCCCAGAGCATACCAACTGCTATCCTGGGTTTTTGCAAAAAAGTGTAATCTCTTCATAACTTATTTTACACGGATAAGGTCACACCATTCTGGGCTAACAGAAGGGGAATAAACATTGTATATTCAGATATTTCCCAGATAAAGTTGTACATATATGTGCAGAGTTTAAAGGACAATGCTATATCACTGATGCTGTAGTACACTAAGACATCACATTGTCTCTGTGGATTCCGGGATGAATTAATAACCCATTGTTTTACATATCGGTCTTATGTCTCTTCTTGGTCACAGGCCACCAAATAGCTGTGCATGTCAGTTTGTCTTTATTAAGCAACAAGCAGGTTTAATCAATGCTGGGGAAACGGTATGCTTCTCCTCTCTAATGTGCCATTAAGGTCCATTCAGAGTGACTGAACAGTTGTCACCGAAAGTGGAGAAGCACAGAGTAATCAATGATAGTTAAGAACTGTAATTTATCACTTTGCCACGACTGGGCCTATGCGAAATCAGGACTTGGGTTTGCAGGGAGAGAGTCTGCACGGGGAAGCTCAGGTGTTGCAGTGGCCATGTGTAATGGGGGGTTGGGGGGGGGGGCACAATTACTCTTCATCCACTAGTCTTCATCACCAATGGCAGAGGCCCAGTTCAATGGCTGCATTATCTACGCATATCAATAGCCTGGAATTAAAAGTAATTGATTTTTCTTTTCTTTTCTTTTGGGGGGAGGTGGGAGGGTGGGGATTTGGATCGGGCCAAAGAAAAAAGGAGCTGTTATTTTAAAAACCACCAATGAATTAGTATTGTTTTAATAGAAAAACGTTCACTAAAGCCAAAGGAGTATGCATTTGTGCTTCCTAAAATGTGTTTAACTTTTACTGATTAGATTGGACGTAAAAAAGTCTATTTAATCTTGTTGTTATGGTATCTTGTTAATGTTCATTTATATTCAATAAACACACACTGAAGAAGTATCCCACTGTTTAAATTATAAACAGTCATATTATTGGCATAGAACTAAGTCGACAACACCACAACAACAATGTGCGTTTGCCCCTTCCCTCAACGCCACGACACGACTAAAGAGTTATCAGCAGAAATGACCCCGTACACATAAATACAGACACTCGCTATTACACATGAATCATATGCGGCACGGTCAGTCAGAATGACCACACGGGCTAAAAAAGAATACGAAGAATTTCAATTTCAAGAACATTATTATTTTCATTAATCACAGCTCTGCCATCAACCTTTCATAATGGCTCAGCGAGAGATCTATTATATGCTCCATTTAGTCTCAGCCATATTACCTCATATGTTTTCCTGGCTGACCAAATAAGACTTAAGAGATAAAACAATTTACTGTTCATTATGAGCCATGTCACCAGAATCAATCTATTACCCTGCGTTAACCGGGACGGCTGGCAGGATCCCATGGACGCTATTGAAGTGAAGAAAATTGATATTTATGTTTTGTATGTCTACGGTCATAAAATGACTGGGCATTTAATTTACCCCCGCTCCCTTATGGATGGGTTTATATTCGTCATTTTCCCTCTCTCGGTGGTCTAAGGCACCCTTCTCGTCTTTAAGCAGCCTATGACCTGTGAAAGATTCTAACAAATTAGCTTCTATTGTGGAGCCAAAGGTGCCGTCAATGAAGGGCTGCTCGGCTGAGCCCAAAGTATGATGGGAGAGGCTGAGCGCAGAGCAGGGAGCCTTGACACCGCTGAATTAACCCTTGGTAGGAAGTGCTCCGATAAGGATGGTGGCGTGTAGACGCGTTAGGGAATTTGCGGTTTGTCCTTCTGTGACAAGAGACAGATGCATAATGTGAATGTGGTACACTTTGACCCTGCGAGCAAGGCTTCCTTTTATTAGCGTGTACATTGACGGTGTGAGCTCTGTGTACGACACTCATCAGTTTTATAATTTGTGTGCTCATAGAAATAGCATTGAATAACATTCCAAATAAATAGTGTGCAAGTTCTCAATGTCTGCCCTCAGTGTCTTCTTATGAAAAGCTATCTTCATAAATACTCCAGCCATTCATATATTAGAGGCATAGATAGATTCATAAGGTGTGAGTGTTTTCCCATTTAATGAAATTTTGACACACACACACACACACACACACACACACACACACACACACACACACACACACACACACACACACACACACACACACACACACACACACACACACACACACACACACACACAGATAGACGGACAGACAGACAGACACACAAATTAAGCCTTCAACAATCAGATTGAACCGTCTAGTATTCAAAAAACACGGTTACAGAATATAATAATTATATATTAATTAATAGGTATATATTCTTTCAGTGATATAATGATGCTTTTGAATATGATTCTTTTTTTTTTCTTCTATGGGTGCAGCAGGACATTAAGTACATATTATTGGCCTCAACATACAAGAGTGATATGTGATTATTTGTTTAGTTTTATTAAGCGAAGATGAATTTCATTACGATGCAAAAGGTCAGCGCGACATGAAAGTGGTTTTCATCTGTGTGCTACGGCTGGGGATTTCCATTGTCAAAAAAATCACTATTAATTGGTTAACAATTGAAGCTTCTAACTATGTCATAATTCACTCACCCTTGGCTGCATGAGGTTCAGCTAAGTATGTAAGTAGTGCGTTACTTTAAATTTTAAAAAAAATGTACATGCTTCTAAGAAAAATATAAAACTCGGAGTTGAGATGGAACAGAATACAGATGGATACGATTCAAACCGTGTTTGTATATTCATATTGAATGTCCATTCTCCAGCACATGTCTGCACGATTATGAAGCTATCAAAATGGGTAAACACCATTTAAAATGAAAATGGTAGTTCACTCTGTCCCTGATTCAGGAGATAGTTTACCCAAGAAAATGTATGTACCTCATGCCCTTAACAACAGTCATACAAAGGGGGGAGGAAAGAAATAAATAAAGGGGAAGAAAGGATCCCATACCACAGTATTGCCTTCAGGGAAACCAGCAGTGTAGGGAGGACAATGGGGTCAAAGCAACTTGATTTGTATCTTATGTCCCGTGGGAGTGGAGAATACACCAGTCCAATGCAAGTTACCTGCCCTGTGGCTACCCCCTTTACTCCTGAACAATAAGCTGAGATACCACGAGATGTTTACCCCAGAGGAAGAGGAAGTGGAGGGAGTAGGATTGTGTTGGAGAATAAAAATGAGTATAGGAGCCAGAGGGAAGGAAAGAAAAAAAATTATCATAATAAAATATATGATTACAAATCATGATCCTTTTGCATTTTACTGTAGCGCTACCTGAATGAATCAACATCATCTGAGCATTTTTAATTTAGTCTGCATGTAGTATATTCTTAGGGATGGAATCGCTGCTTATTGCCTTTCATATTAGATGCTGTTGATATGCAGACATTTGAATTTGTTTTCAGGTTATGACAGAATCCCTGAAGGAATCTATTTTAGGAACTTTTTCTTTTTCAACAGTCTGAAGACTGAAGTTTATTATGAGTTTTATTCTTTCCACTTGGGTAAAACTAAAACATGTAAAGTAATGCTATTCTACTTGCAGTTGCAGTGGATAATTTGTATGCAAAAATTGCACACTGTTCAGCAATAAGTTGGTGATAATTTGCCTACTATCCCCCTTATCAATTAATACTACCATACAGTAGGCCTATATTTGATATTACATACAAAAATCACAAACGTCCACATTAACTTAACTGTGAGGTAGGCTTATATAAGTTTGCCTTTATGAGACAACAAAAAAAAGGTTGGTTTACTCCTGTATCATTTATGTTGTTTAATTATGCAGTATTAGTAAATGTATGGCCTATGTTCAGAGGTTAACTCATGCAGTTTAGCGTTATAACCTACTGCATGAACCTGCGGTTCATTACCGCTAAAAGGCCTGGTATTACATTGACGCCATGGACAATTACATTGTTTGTTTATAGCAGGTACCTGATGAGCCAAATGTAGAATCATCTCTTCGAAGCAGTGTCTCCGATGTTTGTTCATGTTGGTGGAGCAAGGTCACGTTGGCGGCCACTGCGATGAGGCCAATAGGAAGGGCCTTTTCCGAATCTCAAATGATCATATGTCCGACAAAGATAGGCCTATATGAACAAAAAACAACTATAAAAGACATATCTATACGACTATATCAACATAATTTACAACAGAGGCCTGCTAGGTTAATCTTTATAAAGCTACAAGGATGACACAATCTTTAAGAAGTATCATTTTAGAGTTAAACATGAGTATGTTAGATTATTTCCATCATAGTCATGTATGACTGCTATCTAAGATAAACAGGCTTCTGTTAAAGCAATATTTAATTCATATCTCCGTCAAATACATGCAGAGGTATTTACAAACATGTAGGCCTACGCTTTGACTTTTCAGTGCATTTCTTACCTCTTTCACTTGCATTACTCGAAACTCGAAAATTGCCTTGAAAATATGTACTTTAAACATGTTGTTGAACATTTTGTGTAATATTTATTATATTAACGCTCTGTGTTTTTATATTTTGCCGATTAACCTTGAGACAATCATCTTTGGGAATCAAGTATTAGCACGTAACAATACTACGTCATTGTTAGTAAACAAGTCGGATGCTGAAGTCGAGTTGAAGCCGCTTTGGCCTAATCGCAAGTTGTTTATTGTGTATACTCTTATGGATACCGTTTTATTGGGATGATGAAGTGTAGTTTGCTGTAGTAATAACGCCAACAAGGCAAGCCCTTAGGTAAGTTACAGCTTACGGTCATCTGCACATACACGAGATCACAGTTACCCCCTACGAGACGACCGTTACTCCCTACGACACCACCGTTACCCCCTACGAGACCACCGTAACTCCCTACGAGACCACCGTAACCCCCTACGAGAACACCATAAGCAGCTACGAGACAACCGTAACTCCCTACGAGACCACCGTAACCCCCTACGAGAACACCATAAGCAGCTACGAGACCACCGTAAGCACCTACGGAGGCCCCGTAAGGTCAGGTTCGCGTGCTATCAGGCATCCAAACTACAGCGTGAACGAGTGATTCTTCAGCAGCACTCGTTCCAGAACATCATGCCTAATAGGCTAGTACAGGACAGGTAAACTTGTCTCATGCGCGTTCGTTTGAAAATGACAGATATGCAATGTTTTCTTTACGAGGATAAAACAAGATAAAACAGGTCCTAACTAGCTGGCTGAGGGCCAGTCTATTTACTTAACAGATACGCCCCATCGCTAATGTTGTAACGTTGGGGCATGTGACGGAAACATGCCAACCATTTAAATATGTACGTCTATGAGCTAGGCCTAATGGCATTTCAATTTTATAACAAACATTTAGTGACTGCCTTCTGGCACATATTTGCATAGGCGTTATGTAGGCCTAGCTTACATTCATGGCATTGTGGGGAAATACATTTATCTCTGTATTTTTGAAAGGTCTCTTGTGGATCAGACATGTGTGCAGTTAAACCAAAATAAAATGTAACAGAGATGTCCAATATACCTTCCAATGCTCAAAGTAAAGGGAGTGATTTTACTAATGGGCAAGTACATTAACTTGTATAATATTGTGAGACAAATCCGATCCCATGTCACATTACATTTGTTCGCATCAAAACCTGTAAACACACACAACACATGTTCCATAGGACTGTGATCATATCTGAACGTCTGAGGGCGGTATGGTTGGCAGGGTAACCAGGACACATCATGATAGCAGAATGCGATCCTCAGTGCAAATGCAATCCTCTCAATGTGTTGGCATTAGAGATAAAGTGTAAAGCGCCCATCGGACAGAGACGTCATCAGATAATGGCCGGCCATTGTGAGTCTTTCAACACTCACTCAATTTTATTGAAGAACTCCGGCATGATCGGCTTCAAGCAGCCATCACTCACCGATGAGCGGTTTACCGTGCTACCATTCCCAGTCAATCTCTCTCTCTCTCTCTCTCTCTCTCTCTCTCTCTCTCTCTCTCTCTCTCTCTCTCTCTCTCTCTCTCTCTCTCTCTCTCTCTCTCTCTCTCTCTCTCTCTCTCTCTCTCTCTCTCTCTCTCTCTCTCTCTCTCTCTCTCTCTCTCCCCCTCCCTCCCTCCCTTTCTCCCTTTCTCTACATGAACCCATATAATAATAGAGTTTTTGTTTGTTTGTAAATGCTTGGTATTTACAGGTCGGTCTTAAACAGGTGTTGACTCTGAATTAATTGATTGCAGATGAAAACCTTACATACCTGAATAATTTGTTTTACATTTCCGAATCCAATATACAGGTCACTGTGCAACCACATTACCTTTTTGTGACTATGAAGCAAGAAACTTAAGGATATTATGGAGTATGGAGACTAACTCACTTGCTCTGCTAGGTAGAGAGCATCACATAGAAGTGCTGCTTATATATATATATATATATATATATATATATATATATATATATATATATATATATATATATATATATATATATATAAACATGATTAATAGGAGTGACCTTTTTAAAAGGAGCTAGACATTTTTACATTGCAGCTCAAACATCTATAAATTGTTTTAAATGTATAAAAGTGGTGTTATGAAATCTTTTAATTGCAGCCGACCAGGGTTATTTTGAGAGAATAAAAAGGAAAAAACTCCAGCGTCCGTTGTCGGTGACCTTTATCCTGCTTCTGGAAACAATTACCTGCCAAATTACAGCCGCAGCAGATCAATGCAATGTTTTCTCTTAAGTAAACATTTACAGAGGCAACAGTCTGATACCTGAAATGCTCCGTTAACATTATGTCATGAGAACTACCAATAACATCCAGATGCATTCATAATTTATTCATAGGTTCTGACCTTCAAATTGCACCTAGATGGCTCATGACTATAAGGATAATCTAATAATTGAACCTTCCTTAAGAACAGCCAAATCTCGTAATAGTGAGAAAGCTTTTCGCTATTATCTTTAGTCATCATATTGAGAAAACCTCTGGTTTTACTTAGTCATCTCTGACCATTTGTATTTTGGCTAGGGGGAAACAAGCTTCTATCAGGATGGGAATGACATTCTACATGTCAACCATGGTCACATGTGTCAGAGGTTCTTACAGACAATGGACTTCAAAAATATGTTCATGGCACGTTTCTGAAATGAGTTATAGCCCCCAACCAGCCATGAACTGATGTTAGCTAGCTTGTTATGCTAGAGATGTTGCCAACTCTGAACATATTTAGCTGATGTCTGATTATAGTTGATTTGATGCACTTGCACGGTGCTGAGTTCCCCGGATAACAGAATACCTTGGGGCCAATGAGAGAGACAAGCCAATGCCCAGACCCATCAAACACTGTTTCTCTGTCAGGCGGCAGCTCCACATGTTGTGCCGAACACAAATAATCTACAATGCAAATCATGCCATACGTCAAGTGTTACAGATTGTTGAGTAGATAGAAGTGTCTGCCAAATGACTAACTAGTAGTAATAATATATTGCTTTGGATTGATTTGGTTTAATCCTTTGTCTGCTAGATTCTCCAGTATAACAACAACTGACTGAAAATGAAAGCATCCGGACAACACACCTGGACAAAGAGGTACAGAAAACACATCTCCTTCTACAACCACCACGGACACTTGATATAACCCCCAAAGTTTGATGAGTGAATAACAGCTGGCTAATCTGGCCTATCTGAATCAATATATTTAAAAGCGTAACTTAATTATCTTTAGCTAACTACAATATTGTAGGAGTATTAGAGTCTAATTTCTGCAACGATGGGCTTCTGTTTGACCTGAATAGCATGCTGCAGCAGGGGAGCAAGGGACTCGGGCACCTACAGTAGTGGACGTGCTACAGTGGATACAGATTCCCCTACTGGTAAGGATAACTTTAATATTTAGAGCAACTTTTCTCTTCTAGAACTAAGACACCAAAAACTCATCAATATCCATAAATTGTGAATACACTACATAGCTAATAGGATGTTAATATCAATAACTTCATCTGATTATTGTTTTGGATAACATTTTTGACCATTGCAGCACAATACCAATCTCAAGATGTGGTCATTCCATAGCTCACTTGCTTATATTTCTGCGGCAGTTTGTTCATATATAAATGACTAGGGCAGTAACCAATGGTGGACTCACCTATTTTTGTGTTTAATTGGCCATATTGTCTCTGGAGTTAATTGGTTCTCGGAGTCCAGGTAGTTACTAAATGTTTGGCAGCATTAGAACCTCAGCACTTTTCCATTAATGGTGCGTGAAATGAAATGTTTGATACTGCAAATAAAATCAGTGATATTCAAGGATGTTATGGTTGGTAATGTGTTGAAACTGCCATTTAATGGGTCTTGGAAGATTGGGGTAGTGTCAGCCGTAACCGCCTGGGCCCTCTAGTGACATTGCTAGTTGCCTCTCCATTCCCTTAACGACTGTCTACACTGATTACACAGACCCCCAAAAGCTTAAAGCTTGGGGAACATGCTCTATTAGTAGTCCAATTAGAACCATTAGCATATTCTGCCCCATTTTGATACAATGATTATGCTGCACAAAATCCAAACCTAAAGATAGAGGGAGAATCTATCAATATAAAAGGGATAGCTTAAAGACGCGCAGATGGATTTTATTGTTGGGTAATTTATGAGAGGTTACACAACCACTGCTGCTTTTTAGGGTTGCTGTTGAAATCATTATTCCGCCGTGAGTTGGTTTTAGGTCAATTCAATTATTATTATTATCATGCGTGGTACACTAAGCAAGTTTTCATTGTTGTATGTGTTTGTATGACTTTGTACTCGATTGCACCAGTGAATTTTACTTTGCATAACTTTTTCCAATTTCTCAGTATTCTCACTTACTAAACATAAAGTAAGAAGTCATTCCATGAAGAACAAAAATACACGCAAAACAATAACACACAATACATGACAGGCTTTTTACTTTATGACTGAACATCCCAATTCCCTGACATATTTTTAATATTTATTTGAAATGATTCAATTAAAAATGAGTTTTCAATTTGAAAAGCCCAAAAAGTTTAATTTTAATAACTGAGTTACTTGTTTTATTGATGCTATAATAAGTTGTGCTAATTAAAACAAGGGTGTATCATCAGCCATGCTCATGAAGGGTGACAAATTTGGCATTTAAGAATACATCACTAATGACAATGATAATTATCCCCATCTCTTCCTTGACAATAGACCATCCAGCATGTGTTGATGCAATAGTGCGACACAAACCATTGACACTGGCAATCGCAAAACCAAACCTTTTTGCCACAATGTACATTGACCATGTCACTGTCATGTTGCTACACATATGTTGCAAGATGACAAGTTAGAGAAAGTGCAATGAGTGTGTAATGTATCATTTTCACATCTCTTTGCACTCAATTTGAATCAATTTAGTGTATTTTTGGAAAATAATGCTGCATTGAAAATAAGCCGCAGTGGACGATAATAACGATTTTATGTTTGTAAAATAGAATATAAACTGCACTTGAAAATAAGCCGCACCAGAATAACACATCTTTGCCTACAAGTCAACTACTTGCGTACCGGCCTACCACCCAATACTGGACTTAAACTATAACAAAATGGTTTAAATAGTGCAATATTCCCAAGGGCCATGCGCGTTGCAGGTGATGCTCCAAGGCTGTTACCCCTGATAGGAAGTGTGTCCCCTAGCTTCAAACAGTGCTGTGTCCCTGTGCCCTGGGAGTGTGCATGCATTCAGCAAAGGTGGAGCAACATTGCTACGCTTTGATTTCACCTAAACAGAATCATGTGGATTGTTTAATTCATCGTTTAAGAATTGTAGTTTTACCAACTCGGTTTTGCAAAGTAACACATGGCTCATCTATCAAAGTAAATGCTTTTATTCCACTGGACGTGTAGTTGAACTCTACTCTGTATTATTCATTGCACTGAATTGAGAGTGTCTAGCCTACTGGAAAACCAAGGTGATCTTATGTTTTTCCTTCTATAATTTGACAATGTTATCATGTACTTAGAAATGCTATGTCACTGTTTGGAAGCTAGGGAACCCACGGCCTATCAGGGGATGGTACCATGCCTCACCGGTCAACCGATAGCTGAGGAAACGTCCGTGAGTAGATCGAGATAATGGAGATTCAGGCTTTGGTAAAACACTGTACTTTTTTTTTACAGACTTAGAAAACAGGGCATCTTTTATTTTGCAAGCAATTCATTTCGATACAAAGGCTTTGAATTATCGGTCATGGACTGAGAGCACACTGTGGAATTGTTATTTTACTCAGTTATGAAGTGTTCTTTACAAGGTTATCTTTTACTCGCCAACCTCTAACGTAAATGAGAATATGGGCTTTACACTTCCATACTTGGATTGTTGACGAATAAATGAATTTATTGTGGACAAAACATACCATCATTTTCATATTCCCTGCTCATATTGAATATCCGTCTGGACGATTGGCTGAGCTCAGCTGATGTGATGATTTCACCAAATCACCACTAACCTCAAGTGATTTGTCAATAAGCACAGATAATGCAGCATTTTCCGTAATGTGTGGTTTGTGTACATTTTGACGTTGATAAATAGTGAAAACAAGGCACGGCGTTTGGAGAAGGAGAGCTGACTGACAGCTTATAATGGCCGCAGCAGCAGTGAGTGTGCCAGTTGAGGAGTGAAATGAAGCGTTAATCTGTGTTTGCAAAGGTTATGGCCCCATTTCTTGGCGCATAAGACAACTCACACTAATATCTGTTACTCCTTGACTGAATTTAGACATACACATTTAAAAATATGAATATACACGTTGCACTGACTCAAAACATCCTGGGACCAGTCAGCAATAGGTCAAATAATAGATTTCCTGGTTGCGTTTCATTACACCTCAGTTATATAATGAGATGAGTTAACGTTGTATATTGTTGTATATTGTATATTTAATGCATTGCAATTATGGATATGAATTGTATTTTAAATATTCACAATATTAGTGATGTCATTATCCTACCTAGGAGACCCTACTTGGATGCTATCTTACATGCTAGCATAATATAAATTGATACTTGCTCTATAATGTAAAATCTATTAACCAGAATAATGTTCTGGTAACTGTATATATACATTTTTAATTAAAATGATTGTCAAGAAAGCCAGGACCATATTACTCTTATGCATACATATATGATCACCAATCAAACAGGCTATCAGTATATACATGTGTAGGATGCGTTGGGATACTGTGTGGATGTTCAAGATTTCCATATTGGTGGTAGGGTTGCTTCCACGTAGGCATATTGACAAAATAAAAGATGTCTCACTTGTGTATAAAGTGGTAAACATGCAGGCGGGAACACAAGCCTGTTCTGTGTGATAAATATTCAGGTGTTGATGACTGCACGAGATAACAACCAGTCTCAGAGGTTATCAGGGAGGCTGCCACATTTGGATATATTTTATCAGAGACTATCTGCTACGGCAGAAATCAACCGTTGAGATTTCCCAAAGAATGAATCAAGATTGCACTTAGTTACATCAATTGATCTCTGTGCGTAACCTTTTTTGAAAGGAGATGGGAATAATGATTTTAAATTGGCCCTGCTTTAAAATGTTAAGAGAGCATTTGGAAAAGCAAACATAAAGAAAGGAGCAATGTGTGTTTATGCTGAAAAATTGTCTTGCTTTTTAAATGAAAGAAATGTCAATTATGCCTTATGAAATAATGTCATCGACATCAATATCCTATATTATATATCAATAAATTGCATGCAAAAGACCCAAAGGTTGAATGATAAACCATATTAAATTACCCAGAATCATTTTCAATAAATGCCATTTGTATATCTCTCCTGGTTTTATTAATAAAAGTGAAAAGTCCTGCCAAGGATATCCTGATTTTGGTAAATAGGTCTATGAAGTACAGATACATATAATAATCTCGTTAACCTAGACTTGGTGATCGAATAAAATTATAATTAATTAAACACACTACTGCCAACTTCTCCGATTTATACCGTACCTTTTTGGCAGTTAAGCCTTTGAAGGTGGAACCTCTTCTGAAAAAAGGCTTTTAGATTAATCATATTATCTGTAGGTTCTGAAACAAGAATGCTTCTTGACCTCCCCTTCCATAAGAATCCATTATCTTAAACTATCACAGTAATCCAGGCTTTGGGAGGGGAGAGAGGGAGGCAAGAATCAAGCCTAATAGATAGCAAATAAGATTAATCTATGATCTAAGTGCCGATTACACTTGGACCTGCCCTTGAACACCCGGTTGTAACCTTGAGATCTGCATCCACTTCCAGGCCAGCAATTGGATTGAAAGTCCCTTAAGGGCTGTGGGTTAGTGGAGGGGCACTTTGCCAAGACCTTACCCTTCAGAGATCAGAGATCAAGCAGCTTAACCCTTACCAAACCAAAGGTGTTAAATATCGCAGGTAATGGTGGGCTATAACAAATCTATAAAATACATTAATTGGTGAACTCGTGCCCATCCTATTTGATGCTGCATACGTTAGTGGTAAGTAGCAGTGCACAATGAATACTGTATTATCAATATGATATCAGTGACGGTATATAGGGTTGTTATATCTATAGCTCATGTATAACTATGGATGTTTTGATTTATCTGGCATATTGTCTATATACCCAGACAATTTATAATATTTGTGGAACATTACATTTTTATGAATTTGCCAATTTTAAGAACGCACTTTACAAAATCCTTACCAGTATGCATTGGATCTTTTTTAAACTAATAATACTCTTAGAATGTATCTCTTTTTTTCTATTCTAAATAATTGTTCCGTGATGGACTGAGCACACGTTTAACATATGGAGATCAATATATGGGTCTTTCACTCAAGGTTCAGATCTCCAACACGTAGGAACCTTAGACAAACACAGACTTGGCGGATCGATGCTCCCCTTAGTTTGACTCTGAGGCTGACTATTTGATTAATCTGCCGGGGCAGCGAGGGAAGAGAGACCAGGCATACAACAGCTGATAGTTTCATGCCATTAGGATTGCTAGAGTAATGAAATTTCATTTAATTTGTCAGGGAGAAAGTGCTAATGTTAAAAAGCTTTTGGGTATTAAAAAAAAAAAAAAACTCTTGAGAGATGTGAGAGAAAGCCCTAAGTAATTACTCTTTGTATCTTGGGCCATGGTGGTGGGATATTTACATTATTGTCATGGAGGTCCAGGCTGTAATTAAATTAGTGAGGTGGGTAAGCTCTTTATTCCAAGATTTGTCCACCCTTTTTGTGAAAAAAAAGAAAAGGGAATATGTGGACAAAGCCACTTTTCCTTATGATGGAATTGCCACGAAGCAGCAGCCCAGGGCACAGCCTCAGTGAGTCATTGTTTTTTTATAGCATAATAAGTGTGTGTCACCTTTACCCATTTGAACCACAATGTGTTCAATAGGAAAAACCCTTGGACTGCCAGATTAGCATCAGCATGGCTTTGAACCACTCAAAAGAAGAGGCCCGGGTTAGTGTTTATTTGGTTTTAGTTTAATTATTTTAAACTGTTTGTTTACCACCAGCCCTTTGATATAATAATCATTCCCGTCAGATTCAGAGTGCTATATACGTAAATGAGAATGTCATATGTAGCATCTACAAAAAGGTAAAATAACCTTTGCTATTGTAACATGCTCCCAGACTGTAAACAAAAGCCAGGCCATCAAAGAGCAGCGAGATGGAGAGAGGGAGGGACTCTGAGGCTGACACAGAACAATATGGATGACATCGGGAGCCCGGCTTGAACTTAATGCCGTTGCAGTTTACGCTCCAAGGGTAAAGGCTTCATGATGGTGGTAAAAAAAAGGTCTTAAGAACAAAATAATCATAAATCGGGCGAGCTATGTGTTGCATCTGACATCTCTATCAGGATACATCAGCATCCTTTCTCCCACCAGCGCAGCCTCCCCAAGACAGATGCGTTAAAGGGCCGGGAAACGCGTCTGACCGCTGGCTTACTCTAATGAATAACTCCCACTTTAGGTCCTGCAATGTAAGCAGAAAAATCCACCTCGCAGGCGCTGCAGCGACGCCATGAATCGAAGCCGACAGCCGACATAATATAAAGGCGACAACACTTGTATGACTTCCATTTTCTTTGCTTTCTATTGATTTTCAGTTAATAACGGCGGGAAATACTAAACGTCTGCGCTGAGTACCTAATAAATCCTGTCTGAGCTTTTTTTATTGAGGAGAATTTAATAAAAGCAGTGGGCCAGGCATGGGGATCTGTCTCCAGCGAGAGAAGACAAAATGGGGTTGTGGGGGGGGAGCCCGTGGAAGGGTAAATCCAAAGGCTAAATAGTCATTCATTATGTTTACATGTTCCATGACCACGGCCGTGGCAATGCATCTGAAGCAGCAGAAGCTCTTTCTTTTAAACAGTTACTAATTGAAGGTGATTAAAAAGAGAATAATAAAAAAAAAAAATATTTGATGACCTAGGAGAAGGTAGTTCAGCTAAACTGACATTAAATAAGGCTACTAATGTGTTCACAGGAACATCATATAGCTCACATTTACTTTTCAATTCCTGGAGGCTTTTAATGATAGAAATAACATTATCATACACAAAATGTAACTAATGACACGCAAATAAAGAGAATGCAGGTAAAGCATCTACCCCCCAGGGGAAGACGAAGTCAACGAATGCATTACTTTCAGTTTCCTTGCATGAGGAGTGAGAGTAAAAATGCCCAGTTAATTTACATCAAACCACAACAATTGTCTCCATATTTCTTGATTAATGAGCATCACCCCCAGGAAATAACTAATCAAGATCGGTCCTACGAAAGCTAAAAGTCTATTAGAGCTAATTGGAGACCATTATAAAATTCTGGTTTACAGATATAACCAGTTTTATAGAACAAATACATAAATTGTTTTCTAATAAATATACAGTTTGTATAAATCTGTTCTTGCAAATTACAGTCAATGTTAAAATATGTCTTGTCATTTTGAGCATGATGTCCACCTAACATGTATGGTACTGGTTATTCCGTTGTTCTGAACCTTAGAACTCGTATTTATACAGTAACTATAACTCTCTGAAACGTCAACTAAATCTCTGGTGAGTAACTGCATCTGTTTCAGGTGTAGAAAAGTCACTTCTGGTAGTAACATACATTTATGACCATGACTGTTGAACTAATGCTGGACTAATAGTTCCTTTTCTACAACAAACATTGACAGATTGTTTTTTGTTTTCATGTTATTAATATATACTTATGGCGGGCAGTTTGACAACTACTGTGTTGTTTATTTAAGGTGTTAGCCAAGTTACAGAGGAGACAAAATCACACCAATTATAGGGAAGAGAACTCTGGCCGAAGTTGTTTTCCAAAACTAATAAGTGTTTTGTTTTTCTTCTGCTTTTGGAGTAGAAAAGAAAGCATTTCCATTGGGATGGAGGTTGGTGAATGTTTGCTGGCCCGTGCTCAGAGAGCCTGCTGAATGTATTTCTATCTGGAGCCACAGCCTTTCTCTTTCTATGAGAAAAGCCACTTGGGGTCAAGTTGTTAAAGGGCTTCCCTCGCAGTGGTTATGTTTTCTCACCATTGAAACCTACAGACAGAGATTAGCAGACAATTGATTTGAGGAAAGACGGAAACCTAGTATAGAGACATGATAACCTGCACAGGTCACACACCGAAGAATGAACAAAAGAGGGAAAAACATTTAAACGTACTAGTTAAATCACAAAGCATCAAATTGGCGTTGGCGTGTTCATAGCTGATTGATTATCAGTGGTAATCTTTGAAGTTTGAACAATGCCTTGGCAGAATAACACATTCACACACACAGGACCTGTGTCCTGTAATCTTTAAACTCATACTGTAAAGATATTAATGCCAAAATAACTGCTACACACCCCTACAACTGTATGGTGTGAAACATGCTTGTTTATTGTAACTGACAATGAGTTGTTTTCACCTTGGTCACATTGAGTCCAAACTTTTTCTTCAGGAGATCAACAATAGATCATATGATCTGTGCAGAGACGGCAGAGTCAAGTAATTGAGTCATTTTAATAATCTAGGGTATAAACACCAAGTACATCCGTTTACAGGACCTGCAAACATATGGTAATTAACTTTTACTACATTGATATATTACTGCCCTCCCCTAAGTCTCTCTCTCTCTCTCTCTCTCTCTCTCTCTCTCTCTCTCTCTCTCTCTCTCTCTCTCTCTCTCTCTCTCTCTCTCTCTCTCTCTCTTCCCCCCCCCCCCCCCCACACACACACACACACACTTACCATATTGCAGGAGAGGAATCATTTGCTTGATTGGAGTTGACTTTTAAAGACCCGGGAGTACTCTGCACTCTTTCTCCATGTGTCTTACACAATAAACAAATAGCAATCCATGTCAAATTGACACTCTGTAACAAAACTCATCATGCCACAGTCTCTGAGTGAACTGAACTGTACAGTGCGTGTTAAAGAACTTCCAAGTTGCTGTAATAATACTAAAAGTCTTAAAATATAACATAAAAACAAATTCTGACAATATTGCACATTTGTCGATGCAGTTACATTTAATTATTAAGTTGAGCGTGTGTCTTTATTTCCAAAAAGGCTCCCTGTGTGCGAGGGCGAGCCATGCCAAACGTTCCCGTATTCCCGAACGTCCATTATCCTGTCGAGAAGTGCGGTGTGTTCCTCACAAAAGGAAGTTATTTCATTTCCAGGTTTTGTCTTTGTTTGAATGCGAGCGGCGCTCTTTCTGCAATATTCGGTTGTTTCAACCTCCCTCGCTATCCTAATCAAAACACACACCCTGGCTTTGTCTTGCAATAGTTGTGTGTGTCTCGTTGGGAATTTATTTTTTGCCACTTCCTCAATTGGCAGTTGCTTCTCACAGTTTATTATGTCACAGATGAATAGATATATTATTTAACTTTTTTTATTTTTGAGTGATATTCTTTGCTTGAACACTTTTAACAAGTGTTTTCAGAATACAATGCAGTAGCCAAGCGCTCAGCAGCACTGGAACAACTTGTTGGAACTATGTTTGTCTATCTCCAAAGCAATGTTTCTTTGTCCAATGTCTAGGAGTTTGGAGAGTTCTCCATTGAAAATCCTGGTTTAGGATTCCCTTCCCATTCTATAGCCTTTCTGCAGTTAGCCATGGGGCGTTCAGACGCAGACCAACCATCGTGTCTGCTAACTTCATGAGTTTGAGCACACATGTTTCATGTGGACCATGGAGCAATGGTGTGGGCCTCCCCTGCTCTCCAGAACTCCCCAGATGTTTCTCATCGGCTGCAATAGCCTCTCTTTATTTATCATTTCATCCCTTGTCTTGTGTCAGCAGATAGATAAACAGATAGAACGTGGGGCACAGACACTGTCGTCCTCAGGACCATGCAGCTAATGAGAAATCAGAACCGTTGCAGTGAATGGTGAACTCAAAAGCCTTCCAACCATTGCTGCTGTACTGTCTGGATGGAACATGCATTACGGGTTTTGCCCTCTTCCTTGCTGTTCAGTAATGGCGCTTCATTACATTAGCTACTTGTAAGCAAAGGAGCAAATTAATATTGGAACTGACTCTGTAAACCGCAAAACCCCACAACAAAACCGAAAGTTTGAAGAGGTTGAAAACGTATTGTTATAGTACAGAATTGAACACTCTCTTTATCCTATCTTTATCCATTATGCATGCATCATACACAGAACACTGGAGAGCAGTTGAAGTGTGATGTGAGTGTCACGTAAAAATAGATAATTTGTGGTTCATTCTTGATTTGACCAAATTGGACTAATTCAATTGCTATACTAAGATCATCGTAATTTTGCAAAAAGAAAACACAAACCTCAAGTGTGTTGCTCTGCATAATTTACATCCTTATTAAATTAAATCTTAATTAGACTCTGCATGAAATGCATTTGTTTGTTAAATGAAAATGTATGGAATGGACCAATCAGCAGTCAGGCGACACATGATAAAACATTTATTTGATAGCTTTACAAACACAGATGCGGATACAAACATATAACACTAATCAGCTATAGATACATATTGAGCATCACTAAATAAGACAATTCATGTATTTTTTTGCATACCTGTCTGACAATAGAGAGCAGAGCGATGTGCAGAGGACTCCAAGACATGCTCGCTGTCACGAATAATACGAAATGTTGGCCAACAGGCCTAATGGAGAGGGGGGGTAATCCTGTTCCCGAACGCTGTGCTGAGACTGCTTGTATTTACATATGCAGAGGATCCCGCTGTTCTGAGCGCACCACTGACAAGACAGAGCAATTAATCATCGCCACATTCACCCGCAGAGTAACTGACGACCCTTGCATCCTGCCACGGCGTGTGCAGGTGTGAATCGAGCCTCACCAGAAAGTGTATAATTGTGGTCTGTGTCATGTGCATGCTGATGCCCAATGCAAATGATAGATACACACGTAAATATATCGTAACTCAAATTTAATTGATCAGATTTCATTTTGTTCAAGAATAGGAAGGAAGAAGTTGAAAAACTAAAAATGGGATCTCTATTTGAAGTCAAGAATAAGCCATATATATATATATAAAGATATATATGATTTAAAAATATTTGTTTTGTTCACTACGCTGAGAGCAAACGTTGTTATCTAAATATATGAATGTGGAATCACGGGATGTTTTTTCAAAGAGGCAGGGTGCAATATTATATATTTGCCGTAGTAGTTACTATGGGAACGATAATCTTTCTTTCTTATTCAGTAATATGCATCGTCATATAATTAATTTCAAAATAGAATGTCATTCAACCTCATCATCATAAAGCAATATGGCTTGACTGACCTAGACTACCTCAAATCCTTAAATATGAGCAGTAGATATTAGCACCTTTAGCTGTGCTCTTACTAACAAGTGAGGTGGGAGCACACATCAAATATCCAACGGATTTGAAAAGGAGTACTATGGACTTTTCAGTCAGAAGGAGGAGGGGAGGCTGTGTTGCTACATTCAGCGGGCTGAAGGACACATTTATAGCTTGATGGGTCAGAAAAAACATGGAAGAAACTCATGGTCTTTTTTTTTTCTTTTTCCTCAACTGCCTCCTCAATTTTTTCATTTTTTTAAGCCTTTAAATTATCCATTGGCGAGTTCAGAGTCGATTTGTTATCAAATCAGGCGTCAAGCGCCTCTGATTCATTGTTATTCAGCACTCGGGCTGATTTATATGCAGAATGTAAAACAGATGCCTTACGTGATACATATTTATAGTGAGCCCTGCTCTCACAAGATTTATTATAGCTTCTTTCATGGCAGTGTGAATGGGCTTCACCGTGATGACTTGTATTTCCTCTCCACTGCCAATGCCAAACTCATTAAAAGGGGGTGTGACTATTAATATACATTGTAATACAGACAGATCCTAATTTATAACCCCATCCACGCATGTGAAATCCCTCTGTTCCTTCCACATCTCTGTGTTGGACAGTGGGGGTAGAGGTCAAGGGGGGGATGTTATTGCCGCAGGCCTTTGTTGTTTTTACGTGTATGCCTGTCAACACATTCGTGCGGGCTCCTGGGTACATTTCAGGAATGCATCAATGTAATCCCATCTATTCCTCAACATCATATTTCCTGTACAATAACTGACTGCTGAACGGCAACGTATACTTTTTCTCCTTTTGGTGCCCTTATACATTTCGCTTAAACTTTGTTACGCAACAGGGAGAACGGTGAGTATGTAATGTGTAGACTCCCGTCGGCCCACTCTTCTTCTACTCCTTTCCTCCGTTACACCCTGCCGAATAATGTGCTCACTACTACCCCCCACAGGCCAATTGTTAAGCCTTTTCATAACCAACACATGACAAATGGCTTGAGGTGTGGCAGCTCAGCTGGAATAATAGCAGAATAATAGCGCCTTCATCTTAATGTCTACATAGTAAGTCGTAAAGAGAGGCCTTCAAGAAACTACAGAGCTGCATTAATCCTCAAGGCGAATGGGTTAGTGGTACAATCTCACAAAGAACAATACTCAATGGGTTATTTAGAATAATACACTCCTTCTCCCAAACACAAATGAACCCCTTTAAACAAGAGAGAGTACCCCCTCGTTCTAACCGCACTTCCCAGTAGGATTCAGCGGACATGTTTGGTCTCAGTTTCCACTGCAGATGTGCAGTGCTGGCCTGGGGAGACCCTAGCAGGATCATAGCATTCCCCCACGCAGCCGAGCTCTGGGGAGCCCCAAACCACACAAGCCCATCTCCCGGAGCTAGACCGAGATCCATTTACAGATCGGCCTCCTCCGCCTCTCTGGTGGTGTCTGTGGCACTGCGCTGGAGAGGGGATGGTTTCTTATTTGCCTGATAAGAAGCCCAAATCTGAGAGGGTGTGTGTGTGTGTGTGTGTGTGTGTGTGTGTGTGTGTGACCACCATTCACTTAGGTTCGATGTCAGAATCAAATTGTTGCCGCGCAACGTGTTCATGAGTGTTGATTTAAGACATTTGTAGATGTTTTTGTAAAGAGTGTTTTTGTTAACTGATATTTACTATAAATAGACCCAGGTGGTAGCTGATGAAGCCAAATGTGAGAAATTGTGTCCAGGGTCTAAGACTAGTAGCGGATGAGGTATGCCAACATGCATATTGAAGACTTAAAGTGGTATTATATCAACAGTAACTAGGGTTGAATCTATCTATATAAACAATGATGGGAGATGTACATGTATATAGCAAACCATGTTGGATACATGATGCATACATACATATCTATATACATACACTATTTGATCATTATTGATAGCATAGCACAGTTTCAAACTAGTAATATTTTTATTTTTGAAACACATCTTAAAATGGACAGTATAGGAACCCATTTGGCGTGAAATATATTGACGCATTTGAAGCGCTTAATCACTTCCATTCCGATCTAAAGTTGAACGCAAACTTAAATATTCAGTATGGTAATTCCTTTCATCATGCAAACACCATGTTTATGTGCACCTGGTCATTTATTGCTGAACAAATATGTAGATCTCCGTCATATTTTAAACCTCTCTTTTTGCGATATGGGAGTGTTAAAAATCGAAATTGAATATGCATCAATTGGATGGAGACGTTTTGTGTTGTAGTACAATTTTGGTCAACATATATCCAAAGGTTTTTGTTTTGGATGGATGTTCTCAGTTTTTTTTTTCTATAAATCAACTTTTATTAATGAGGTGTACAAACAAAAATGGGGAACATTTGGTGGTTCAGGATTTTATTTGGCAGTTTGTTTATATGGAGTTGATTTGTTGCATTGCTAGATTGAAATTAAGCCATACTCATAGGTATATCTTATTAAAAGGTGAATTCACTGTGATACGTAATATATGAGGGTGTGCCTTGTCATGAATGGTGATGTGGGTGGTGATCTGAAGTAACATAAAACAGATAAAGGATATACATTGTATTGCTGTCGTCAGGGAGGACAGAACAGAGAACATCCTCCTCTGTAGGGCCTGATTTGAGTTAATCAGGTAACATTAGAAAAAGGGCTGTTGTTTTTTAGTTTGATAAATCTCTCTATATATATATATATATATATATATATATACAAATGAGAGTGACATTTAGACTATTGAGGGGAAGAGATGGAAGTGAAAGCCAATGGAACGAGAGTTGAATGTGCAGTCCTTGTGTGGAGAGGCTAAGAGACAGATACGGTAGAACCAAGAGCACAGAATCCAATGAGCTCTTTAGGGGCCAAACATTAGGGGTCGTAGCCACAACATGTTTGTTTACAATGTGTCGTCAAATCACCCAGTTTTTCAAAAGATACCATTATGGGAAATATATATAATATGAATATTGAATATTGCCATTTGTTCTTCAACTGCACTATTAATTTGAATAATCACGTAAAAAATGATATTTTCACGGGAAAGGCCCATATTGGTTCCTCTCATCGAGTACAAAAATCAATCAATAACTCTGCAGCAGATGTAGGATATTATATGGGCAGACTGGCAAGCACAAAAGGGCCAAAAAACAATAGGCGTGAGAGAAGGCAGGCCTCTAATAGTGTGTTTTCAAAACAGCCCAGCTGAGAGCTCTGCCCACAGCCCCTCTCCTCTGCTCTACCCCTCTCTCTCTCTCTGGCCGCCTCGCGCTATATACCCCCCCGCTGCCCCCCTACCCCGCAAAAACCTTTTCTCCCATTTATTTTAAGCTTTCTCCTCCTCCTCCTCTTATGTCTTATTCTCTCCCACATACCGCCCTCCCCACAAGACTAAACGCTTCAAAACAGAAAAGAAAGGACACCATTTTTGCTAATTAGTTGAGGACTTAACAGGCCCAGGATGGGCGGCTTCAGTGTTGCATGCTGTCCACATGCTGTCGCCCGCCCTGTGAAGTTGAGCCTGTGTGGCTCGGAGCAGAATGAAAGGGGCCGGGCGAGAGCCATAGAAATGCTTCAGTGGAGATCCTGAACGGTTCTTCACCTGGGGTAGAGCTTAACACGGAGCCAACACATTACTTTAAACATCTTAAGGGACAAAGGCAGTGTGTGTGAGGGAAAGAAAACCACAATACAAAAGTATGGGATTTTATCTTTTTTATCTTGGTTAGGATTCTGTACAAATATAACACATAAGACAATTTGGGCGATTGCTGGTATATTTCCTTTTATTAAGTCCAAATGTAGTATTTTCAAACATAACATGACAAAAACATGCATTCTATGCTGAATATGTACTTAGAATCATATAATGTCAATCCATAACGGACAAAAACATGAATCAGAGGCATGTCTTCATATTCCATAAAACCCATGTCAGTCCAATCTCCAGATTACTGTTATACTACGCGTTAGTAGGGGAATGGCAGATAATTGCCTACACTTAAAACACTCACAGTTTGCCACCGCTGTTCTCTGAGCCTAAGGAATAGGACGTAACAATATGAGACCAACAGAAATAACATTTTCATAAATTCTTGACTTATTAGGAAGCTGTGTCACCTCAAGGCGATCCTGCAAAAGGAGGAAACACTACAGCTGTGATCTACTGTTTGGTCAAAAAGAGGAATTTGGGACAGGAGTGAACGCCATAGCTCAGTGACATCTATTAAAAGGCTCAAAATGATGTTGGTCGACAACTTATTTTATTCCTGTGTAAATATGAATATTGGCAGAATTTTGGAGTCCAAAAAGTCATCTTTCCAAGATGGCATTAGACGATTTGCTTTTCTTTCCTTAAAAAACGCTTTTTATCGACATCAAGATTTTTGCTTTAATACCAAAAGGGAAGAGAATTTCTGGCATTGGGTACCACTTTGTCCAAATAGGCGTATTTATCAGGGGTGTGAGACACACATCCTATTAAACCAAGGGCACCGAGGAAATTCTTCAAATGATCACTAAAGCCCCATAACTGTCTGGGGCAGAAATGGAGGCTGTGCCGTATGTCATGTTATATGGAGCTATAAGCAACTTAAAGAAGTGCGGTAATAGAGCCATTTACCTGATTCTGAAAAATGAGGAGAATGAAAAGGAGCAATCCCATTTTACACACACACACACACACACACACACACACACACACACGCGCACACGCACATACACGCAGTCACAGACACACACTGAACATACACACACACACACACACACACACACACACACATACACACACAAAGTGGCTGATTCCTGAACGAACCCAGAGGTCAGATGGGCCCTTAAGAAAATTCTGCAAGACCCTAAACCATAATAGGTTTGGTTTAGCAAATCGTGTCGACTTTCTCCTATTGAAATGTGTGCGAAGCATCGCCGTGTTTTATGTACTATTAAAAAAAAAGACAGGTTGTCGGCTGGTTACTGTGTGTATGTGTGTGCGTGTGTGTGTGTGTGCGTGTGCGTGTGTGTGTGTGTGTGTAAAATACAGTTAAAACATGGTCTATATTTTTTATGCAGCAGTTACAGTACCTCTTGCTGAACACAAGATGGTAAAATCCCCATGAAAGTGTCACTTGAATTTGTCCCTGTGTTTTTCATCATTGCTTGCCATCTGTACTGAGCAGTGCTACCAGCTAGTGCACAAATGGTTTGGTGATGCCGTTGCTGCCGACATTGTAGGTCATGGAAAAACACGATTGTGTGTCAAAATGTGGAAGTTGACATGTGATGCGATAGTTAGATTTGGAGCACACAGGGAACTGAATTAAGACATATACTATTGCACTTATGCCGTTTATTATTATTTAACAAAAAGCAACTAGGGCAGTTTGTTATTGGACGTGGATGTTAATTCGTGTGTAGACATTTGTTAATTGCTAAACCCACTATTCTGTTGTTCTGTATTTCTGCCATGCAACATTAAGAAGGGAGTGAAAGGATCTCCATTTATTCAAATGGACTTACTGTCTGAGTCCCCCAGTGTATCGGTTCAATCGGAGGTCCTTAATGCACACAGAGTGAACACTATCATAACAGCCCAAGCTGCGGAGCTATGTGGACAACTTGTCCGGGAGTCAGCCTGGATTAAGATGGGAAGTCCTGGGAACGCCGAGCGACCTCGGGGCAGCGCGAGGCGGCACTCGGTCAGAGAGCTCAAGCGAAGCTCCCTCGTAAAAAAAAAAAAAGAAAAAAGGAAGGACAAAGCAAATGTTTGCTTATTCATGTCATCATGCAACAGATCTATTTTTCCTCTTGTGCTTGGAAAAAAAGAAGAAGAAGAAAACAGCCATCTAAAAATGGGGAGCCCCAAGTTCATTGATGGAAATGAGAGCAAACTAGCAGTATAACTACTCCCCCTGGTGTACTCTTCATTCCACTGCCTGTCCCAGATGGCCCTGTCTCACACAGACACTCTTAAGAGGGAAGGGATACTCCAGCTTAGAGCGCGGCCGGACGCTGTGTGATCGAGGTTAAAAGCGTCTACTCTGCGCGCCTCCGGTAACCGCGAGGTCGACGCTGAACCCTGCTTTGTTTATTTCAAAGCATCTTAAAGCAGTACATGTTTATGTGAACACGACCGATATGTGTCTCTTAAGTGGTTTTGGGCTGAACTTCTCCAGTGTGACAACTCCCCTATATTGTACAAAATGTATTTATGAGAGTACTTATGCATGTGAGATTACACATGCACCCTGGAACATGCGCACACAGACCCACTACTTCACGAACCTGTGCGACAGACAGAATTTATTCCTCATAACTAAGTAAGGTCATAAATTACCCCGAGTTAATACTCCAGCAGACCCCTTTTGCGAGCGCCTCCGACTCCTAAATCACCGGTGTGTTGAGGGAGTGACACGAGAGGCCGGGCAGGCTAAGAGACATAGTGCTGTCAGGCCTGACTGGGAGTGTGTAGGCCTTCCCCTCTCTCTAAAAGTATGTTGCCGTGCAAAGGGGGGGATTAGAAGTCTGTGAAGCACAAGGTCTTGACCTGTGACCCTCATAGCCGCGGCGGTAACTTGACCCAATACCAGGTGTGTGCCTTGGGGGGGTCAAAGAGGCTGAGCAAGCGTTCGACACAAAAGACAGCTCCTCCATAAACCAAACGCAGCTTTAATTAACCATTTTAAAACCTGCTAGGTTTGGACACCCTTTAAAAACGATAAAAACAAAAAAACGGTTTGCGGTGGTTTCGCTAAACAGGCGTGCTATTTTTTAAGTGTAGAAGCGTACATAGATGTCAGCTGATGAAATGTGTCTCCTCATCGGGAGAATGTTAATGGAGCACACGCTGCACTCCTCCTCCTCCTACGGCTTTGCTTTTACTTTCACAATAATTTACTGCGCTTCTAAAGCCCCCCGTCATACGCCGCCCGCAGACCCATAACTGTCACGCCAGTCGATCATTTACCCAGCGATCTCCCAGTGTTAGGTGTTAATGGGTGGAAGCCGCGGAAAACACACGAAAATAACTAACACCTCCAGAGCCAACACATCATCTCTGTAGGAAGGCGAAAGCTGTATTATTTCATAACACTTTAAAGGCTGTTGCGGTTAATCAAGTCAGCCTGCCACCCCACGACGGGCCGTATCTCACGGGGGCGTCAAAGTGGAAGGGTTTAAAAATGCTGGGATATGACAGGGGAGGGAGGAGGTATCCCTCCTGCACTTACATTAGCTGTACAGAGCGGAGAGGGCGGGGGTTGGTGGTGGTGGGGGACGACTAGGTGGTGTTTTGTTGTTGCAACACACACGACGCAATATGAGCGCACTTGTAATTTGTGGCCGATCGAAAAGATTAAATAACTTTATCAATATCTAATCGACACCTTCGGGTGGCTGGGGACCAATTCATTGGGAGGTACATGCGGCGGCACGACACACACAAATAGTAGACACATGCGTGTGCACGCGGCACACGCATGCGCACACACACACACAAGTGCACACACAGGCGACAACACCTCGAACCAGTCTTATCCTCTTTCAAAATAAAAGATCAGGGGCGCCCTGTTAATTGTTGTGATATTTAGTATGTCTGGTACCCAGACGACCGGCCTTGCGTCTGAAGACCTACAGCCCTAAACCAGGCTGAACTTCAGCCGTGCACAGAGACCGGGCTCAGGCACGCAACCGGCCTCCGGATTATTAATTGTTCCAGCGTGCGCCGAGGCCCATTGTGTTTATAAAGGGGCTTCTCACCCGGTACACAAGAAAGTCTTTTCGGATGGTCTTCTACATAATGAGGGAAGGAAAGGAGAGTTAATACAAGAAGCCATTGTCCCCACGCCGGCCACACCCTGAGGAGCTGCAGATGTTGTGGAAGTGTGTTATCTGCAACGCGTGTTACGCACGCACATCTTAGCCCTCCTGCCGAGTGCGAAAGTATTTATGGGAGAGCCACGAGTGAGGTATGAATGACACCATGTCAACATTAATACTTTCAGAGTTATAGCCCGGCCATAGGGTCAATTTCAACGGCGTATATAGACGTTTAGTGTGATCTGTACGTTAACGACTACTGAAGTCATCAGAGGCATTAGGGACGCTGTATCACTACCCGGTACGTTATTATGTTCTTGGCTGGCTTTTGTCCTCGCTCCGACGCCTCTCCCTCTGGCTCCATCTCCAGCCATCTCCTTTCAATCACACTGCTGGCCCTGTGGAGGGCTTTCCTAGTGCGTTTGAATTCCAGCGTGGCGCTTGCCAAGTGACCCATGACCACGGGCGGACAAGGTTACCACTCCTAGCTTTTACAGCCCTCTTCTGTCTCCATGCTGCGCTCTCTCTCTCTCTCTCTCTCTCTCTCTCTCTCTCTCTCTCTCTCTCTCTCTCTCTCTCTCTCTCTCTCTCTCTCTCTCTCTCTCTCTATTTTCACTTCTCTCTCTCTCTCTCTCTCTCTCTCTCTCTCTCTCTCTCTCTCTCTCTCTCTCTCTTCTCTCTCTATTTTCTGTCTCTCACTTTTGTCTCTCTTCTTCTCTTGCTCTCTCCTTTTCCCTCTCATTTCTCTCTCTGATTCTCTTCTATGTCTCTCTCCCGCTCTCTCTCCCCCTCTCTCTCTCCCATATGTGTCTCCCTGAGTGAAATAGTAAGCCCTGGTAATGAAAAACACAGGGTGCCGGGCCTGCTCGGAACAGACCTGCTTCTCGGATGCCCTACAGGCTTAAGCTGACAAAAACATCAAGACAATGATGGTGAAAAAAAAGAAGGAAAAACAGGTGGAGAAAACCCCAGCGGATGTTAAGGAGAGAGGGGAGCGAAAGGTGACGGAGCGCTGCAATACCCCTTCTCAATGCACGCCCAGCTTAGCCCCTATAACTTCTCGGCGGAAGCTGGCCTGAGTTGCAGTGGGGAGATTCCCCTTTAGCGCGTAGCTTCTCCTTCCGAATCGGAGGAACACGAAACGCTCTTATGGCAGCAAATAACATTCCAATCGTAATAATAGCTTTATTCTCTTCCTCTCTTTGTCCACAACACCGAGACATCAAACAATGACAGGGCTGAGAGAGACCCACGCAATGTATGTGCAAAGCAAAGGGAGAATAATGACTGTGTGTGTAAGCGTGTGTGTGTGTGTGTGTATCCGTGTCTGTGTGTTTGGGCATGTGCGCCTGTGTGTCTGTGTCTGTTTGTGTGTGTGTGTGTGTGTGTGTGTGTGTGTGTGTGTGTGTGTGTGTGTGTGTTTGGGCATGTGCGCCCTGTGTGTGTGTGTGTGTGTGTGTTGGGGGGGGGGGATGAGCCCCTTAGACCCACCGGGTGCACACCCTGTCAGAGAGATCATAACAAACTGTCATCCGTCCAGCCGGGGGCTAGGGCTCCGCGGCGCTGCTGGACACCGCGGAGCGAACACTAACTGAGCCTCGCTTTAGAGGGCCTGTGTGCTGGGGAGAGATATGAGCCTAAATACGAGGAATGCGACTTGATCATTTTTCATCATGTCACCAAAAACTGGAATTACATCCTGGTGTACTGCAACAGGGTCCTGAATCACTAGTGCAGACATGGTGGGGCGGACGGAAAGGAAATAAATAGATTGTAGCTTCTCCATAGATATTTCTATTTAATTAAAAAATAATTTCATTATTTCACAGCTTAGGAAAGTTTGTATGCATATACAGTTCATACCTGGTTTGACACTACCACAACACTGTAGTATGATATGCATGTTGTACCTTGAACAACGTGAACATGCTAATGTTTATCCATCCACAGACCTATCATACTACTAAACTAGGAAACAATCTAATATTAGTATGCAGCTAGAAACTAGTCATGTAAAAGGCATGTGCATTTGGAATGGAATAAGACCTCTATACAACAGTCATGACCTGGAACTGATACATATGTTATGTACTGTGATCTTTTCATTCAGGAAAAATGACAGAGCAATGTTATGGCATTAACTGACATCTGCCACTTTGAACTGCTAAACTCCCCTCCTCTGACCTCGTCGCTCCAGTATTATCACACTTCATAACACATCATAATTCCCAGCACGGTCTCATAAAAAAACATAGATAGCATCTCATGGGCGTATCTGCTTTTGAAATAACACGCGTCACGAGAGAGAGTGACACATGAGATCTGTGTTCTCATAGCCCACCCACCCTCAACTCATAACGCACACACACACACACACACACACACACACACACACACACACACACACACACACACACACACACACACACACACACACACACACACACACACACATACACACACACACACAGGGGGAAAAAAGCCCCTTCCAGGCATGGGAACTAGGGCCAGTCACTCTAGCACACGTTCCAGTCACTGCAGTGCAATCTAAGGAATTCCTTTAGCTACCAGCTTCCCGATTTCATGGCAAATTTCCACCAAGGGATACATCTGTTTAGGGCAGGTGGGGGGTGTAAAGTGAATCAGCGAGGGGCGGGAGTTCTGCAGGATTAGGCGGGCCTGCTCATCAGTTCGTCATTCATCAGTCAGTGGGGAGTTTTTGTGTAGAGAAGCATGGGAGAGCGGGGGGGGGACATGCCTCAAAATTGTGTGCAGGCGTACCTTCCATTGTACGGACAGGATTAACGACAGGGCTGAGAGAACCTGATGAGTTTAAAGCTTCAGAGGAGAGCAGGGCGAAGGAAAGCCAGATCAAGTACAGAGATACCATTAGAGAATCTCATAAATCAAGAGTGCTTATGGTGGTGGAGGGAGAGACGGGGGGCGGGAGAGAGAGAGAGAGTGGGGGAATACAGTTTAAAACCATCTGGACTTTCCAACGCCTGTGTTTATTTTGAGCTCCCCTTCATTGTTGTATGATGTTTAAAAGGACCGTTTTTTAGGATTGCAGACTGCCTCACAAAAGTACTCTATGTATTTTCTGTCTCAACTCGCTTTGCCCCTGTTTAAAGTCTATCTAATTCGACTAAAGTACTGTCTCCAGAGATTTGGGAGGGACATAAAATATATAAATTACACCCCCTTTAGTACTAAAATTACAACATATGACCACAGCAATGCTGAGATTGATCCACATTCAACTTGAATGTATCAGAAAAGGCTAAAACTGTATAGTTTTGACAATGCTAGAGTTCCAGGCTATGACAGGAGAGTAATTGTTAAAATGTGTAGGATTATTAGGGTCGGATGTTCCTTAAGGCACAAGGTTTAGCCGCATATCTATCATAAAAGTAATATTATATAATATGGTTCATTCACTACAAAGGCTTGCGAATGTCTCATGAAGTTGCATTCAGCTAACCTAATGGGATGACATTTGGTGTGGGTTACCCGCCAGGTTCAAGATAAAGCACACTCATTCAAGACAGAAGTAGTTAATTAGGAAATAAGTGAAAAATAAAATGGATTTGGATGTTCTTGGGATGGATCTTCAAGCTAATGCATTGTATCACAAATGGCAGAGGAAAGGGATGATCGATAAATGGGTGTACAACCTTTTCTCCTCTAGCATTCCAGCTGAGTGGGCTAGTAATTCAGATAGCTGTCATTTCTTAAGGTAATCCTTGGAGGCTACCGGCCGGGCCAAGGTAGGTAGCATGTCTCTCAGTGATGAGGCGGACACAGTTAAAGACAGCGGCGGTTCCCTGTGCAGCCTTCGACCATGCCGCTTCCTGCAGACACCTTCCTTTCTCTACCTGATCTTATCATAACCCGGGCCCTGGCGTGGCCCTTTGTGGCCCGTAGCCTGGTCTTCCGCTAGCACACGTGTGCGTCACATTATCTGCTGAGAGGCCAGACTCCACATCCTGTCCGATGGTGGCGGGTTGGGGGACGGGCTGTGCTGCAACATTGGGAACAGGAACAGGAAAAGGAAGTGGAGACAAACCAAGGATTAGGAGTGCGGGTGGAAGGAACTCAGTACAATATCTACCCCGTGTCCCTATTCCATCATACAGGAACGGCCATGTGGTGCGCTGTCACACCCGCACACGGGGCGCTTAGCGGTCTGACACCGTGAGCAGGTCACCTCACGCTCTGCATAAGGACTCTTCATCAAACAGCATGTTCAGAACTCAAACTAAAAGAAGATATATCAGTTATATCTTTGTGTATGACCATATGGGGAATCTGATGTGTGCATGTGGACTCGTACATGTACACTGTGGCTACAGTGCGAGATAAAGCCAGGCCAGCAGCGCGGTGTGGTTGTACATTCTTAGCCGTGCTCAGAGCTCTTATTTCAATGGACGCCTAAGTAGGGTTTGACTTTGAAGGCTTTGATCCTGAGGCAATGCTATGGCATTTGACTTCTAGCTAAAAAAAACAGCGGCGTGTTGGACCTCTGGGGTCACTGGGATCACTTATCGCTGCTGAATATAACCAGTGGCAAGCCACGATTTGGTGAATCTAAAAGAGGCTTGACATTAGCAGGTGCCCTGAGGTGGAATGGAGACAGCTACAGAGCAGGTCACTGACCTTGCACCACAGAGAACTTCTTTTTCTCTTTTCTCCCCCCTGAAAACCTGAGGGCCTTGTTTCACTTAGTCCGACGGTTCTTCAACTGAAACAGTTGAGGAAAGACCCTCCCGACACCGCAGCACTAACACAAATCAACAACTACAAAGAATGCACTGAGAATATTTTTAATGCAACATTTACCGCTTAGTATCCTGTCAGGCTGGTGTAATCGTAGGATTATTAATCGTCTTTTCCCTTTGAAAATGCGTTTTAGGGTTTAGGGTTATTGTATGAATCGTATCTCCGTGTTTCTGGAATGATCCTCTGTCAATGCTAGAACTGTTATTGCGTGCCAGTATGCATATTATTTTTGGAAATGTCTCGGCCTATTGGATGTTACTTCAACGTTCTTGCCCGCTCACAAATATAGTCCTTAAAACTGCCTAAAACTCTGATGCTTCAAAAATAAAAGCCCTCACAGAGAACCAGTACTTGAACTTGTACAGCACTTTAGCGCTTACTGAGTAGACCATGAATCAATCTTGTGTGTTTGTATTCATGGTCTACTCTACACAATCGTTATCTTCTGTTATTATTCTGTTGATTATTACTGGCAGGTTATCACATAACAAAGATTCCTCATATGGTAGGAATTCAATATGCATCCAATTTTACAGAGAGCAGGGTTTTCGTATTCTTAAGAATGACCATCACCGTCAAACGTTGAACGGGTCCATTCCCTGTACCTAAAGAGAAACCAGCAAAACATTTGTATCTTTTGTAGTACAACGACATAAACACATACACCTCTGTTCAACCCCTGTCCCTCCACTATCTCAGTCCCCTGTTGCTACATGTTAAAAATCAATAGCAATTCAGCATCATACTGTGTCTGGGCCACAGATGTACAGGCCAGTGTTTGCTAGTTCATTTGAGGACTCAATGCCACAGAGATTTATCCTGCAGACAAGTGGATGTGAAGACTCCACACTACTGTATATATGTAATCTAGGGGAAGAAAGAATACACCCCATTATGAAAAAATATTGATCTCTCGCCTCCTTGGACGTTTATATTTTATTTTTATTTGTTGTCATTGCACCATCCATCAGAGAACAGCAATGTAGTATTATCGTCATTATAAATAGTAGTTTATATATAGACAGTATATTTATACAAATATATTAAGCTATAGAAATATAATTTGACAAGGTAAAAATGTCTATCTATATAAACCTGTCTGTCTGTCAGCTTAAAAAAAAAAAAAAGAAACACTCAATTGCAGACCTGCTCCATCTGTGTGGGTGTTCAAGGATGTCTAAACACTTTCACACCGTGACAATTGACACTCATCCATATTCCAATCCCCAACAACAGGGCAGAGGAACAGCGAGTGGAGTACGGAGGTGGACGGGATTTGAGAGGCAAAGTGAGGAGTCATGGGACAGAGCGGAGTGGAGAGGCTGGTGGAGGGCGGGGGGTGGGGTGGGGGGGGGGCAGCCAGGGAAGGAAACAGATCAATACTAGTCGGGGAAATAAGGTAGAAAAGGTTATTTAGTTGACATTGATCCGTTGTAGCAGCAGCAGAGCTTGGCCTGCTTCTCTTTTGTTAACCTCCAAGCCTGAGTGTACTCACAAACGACGGGGGAGTCAACTAACAGTTGTAAATTATGGATCGAACGAGGTCACGCTACCTCTGTCACTGCCGGCCACGTATGGGGCTACTGTTTGGAGAGGGAAGAAGGAACGTGCACATCACCAGGGAGACTGATGACACATCTGCATAGAGGGGATGGGTGGATGGATGGGTGGCTGGGTGGGTGAGTGGAGGGATGGAAGCAGTCTTTAATGGATGGCCAGCCGTTAGGTATCACATTTGTTCTACCGATTGACAATCGGTCCTTCTACCTTGAAGAATAACTGCATCCCTGGAGCCCTTTATGTTCAGCACCTGGGCAGAGGGGACCTAATAAGTCCAGAGCAAATAACCATTGACTTCAGTGTTAATTGTAGGCATTTACTGGGGACTCTGGAGGGTTCTCTCACTGAAATAAATAGTTGAAGAGTTACATCTCTATTTTTTCTTATGCAAAATCAATGCCGTGTCTCGCCCAAGGTAGAGGCGTGAAGCGGTATTATCAGGCAGTTTTATAGCATTTATAGGTGCCACCTTTTGTCCCATTTCCTTGATAACGACTCTCCGTCAAACAGTGGCATTAGCTTTTCCAATGCCATCCCGTCTGAAGTGAGCAACAGTTCTAATGATATGCAGTGAAATAGTGAAACAATGATTTGTTTAAGATGGCGTGTAGAGAACATGGCCATCACCGGTGATACCTGGCCGTGCCCCAGATCAGTGTCCACACATCCATCATAGGGATGTGTTAGTGTGTGAACATGGCGTGGACCTGGTATACCGGATGCAGAACTGTTTGTTCCACCATATGCCAGTAGTTGTAATCGCTTTCTTTACATGCTGCCAAATTTTGGCCTTTGCCAACAAGGGCCACATGTTTCAACAAAGGAAAGCCTGGCAACTGGTCAAGCAATGATTTTGTAATTTAGGCCGTGTGAAGGAAAGAAAACATCTTGGTGGCACATAATTGAAAGGTGCATGTTTGAATCCCGTGGCAGTGGTTTCTTCCTTTCGTTCTTCAAATGTTTCTTTCTTTTTTCTCTTTATTTATTTCCTTCTTTCGCTCTTTTCCTCTATTCCTTTCTTCTATCTGGTGGGCCATGTTGTGAGTGCTAACCCCACTAACCTCCCTGTTGGTTCTATTCAACTTTTAAGGTATTGCAATTTAAAGATGTGGGGCTTTTTTCACTGGCTGCACTAATATACAAAGCCCATTTCATTCAGACGGCTGGGCTTCTAAATAAACATACATTGCATTCTGTGGTTCACAACCTTTCCACAAGGCTCCAGCAAGGGCTTTAATAGAAACATTAAATTGTGTTCCTACTAAAAGATTCTTTTCCACCTTGTGTTATTCGGCTGAATTTTTAATTTAGCTGCAAAATCCAGCAGTGTTATTGGTTACCAGACAGGAATGCAGGTTAAATGTGTCTTGTCAACTGTAAACACATGACATTATACATATGTTGCTTAGTATGGAGGGTCATGTCTGGTAAGCTTTCTTTTGTGAGAACAAAAAAAATCTTCATAATAAAATGATTTCCATGTTCATACTTGCCAGGAGAGGCACTTATAGGTTTCAGTCCATTGTGTATTCCAGTGATTCCTTTCCTGGAAGGAGTGCACCCTGGGGTGAGCGACCCCAAAGAGCTGTGAAATGTGTTTGTTTTTTTCCCTCCCCCCCTGAACTTGGCTATATCTCTCTTGCTGGAGGTGCCTGTCCCCCTCACTCACTCTGGAAGCCCCAGCCAATCTCCCTTTGTAAATAGAACTATGTTTTATAATTCCCCAGCTCTCTGAGATGACCATATCAATAATGCAGAGGAACCGTATCTGTCCGGAGCGATGAGATTATTCCTCAGATTTGGGCCGACGGTTATGGTAATAGTTTGGCAAACAATCTACTCTAGCAACAATGACCACAGATTACAGCGGTTTTCAGATTAGAGAGACTTCAGAGGGGCAATGATTGATTGCACACCGTGAGACAAAGTCAGGCAGTTCACAGACGGCATCTCCCTTTTCGCCTCCACTTGGATAATGGAATTATTCCTTCAATATTCCTGGTTGAGAGCCCTGGCTGATTTATACAACCACAACAGGTTCTTCTTCGTAGCAGGCAGCTCGTATTGCTAAGAACGATTTAAAGCAGTCTACCTATGAAATTTGTTTCATTTGATGGAGCTTCAGGTTTTACAGGTAGATAATTTTAATGTTTACATTTTTCCAATGATTTAATCTAAAGGGATTTACAAGCGAGGCTGAGAGCATTCAAAGTTTACAAGCAAAATTAGAATAACTGTAAAAATGTCTTTGTCAAAGCTATTCAATCTCAACAGAGGAGCTACGTTGTTGCCAAGATTGTCGTTATACTTTCTCTAATATTTCAGCTTTCGATACATAATATGCCCAGATGTTATTTTATTGGTGGATTATTCAAATGTTGTCGCAGCATTACAATGATTACAAGTAATGATGATTTTGATTTCAACAAGAATATTAAGGTCAGTGGGTTGCAAATAATGATATAAGATACTGATTGTAAATTCCATGAACCATCCCTGTTGGTTCTGATGGGAAAAGAAAGTCTAAACATCTTCATAATTGAAGTTACATGTGAAATGAGGTTAGGGTTCGGTGTCCAAGTGTCCTCGGCCTCAGACCCAGAGAGACTAAGCTGTCCTTGCTTGTTGCAGTGTGTTTGCAAATACAGTGTGTTTGTTTCCTTCTTACACTTTCATAGGGATCCTACAGTAAAGCTCATAATTTATTAACAACACAAACGCTGTAACACCAATTTGCTAATATGAATTTGCATATTTATTAAAAGGGAGACATTTGTGATTAATGGCATGCAGCCTTGTCACGTGTAAATGAGGAGAACAATGGTGCCACATTGAATCCCTGATCATGTCTCCCTCATTCTGCGTTCGCATTTCTAAACTGTATCTTGTGCATAGAATTTTAAGATTTTCTTAAATGTACTGAAAGGTAAAGGCAACAGGGGTAACGTGTTATGGTATTATGAGCAACAGAAGTGAAATATTGTTTACCTCCATGTCAGAGCATAGGAATCAGTTAAACATCATTGTGTCAATGCACTCATTATATTCATAGATTTAATGAGTATACAAAATAATTACAAAATAATTAATAAATTCTAATTTCAGTCTTGAGATGCATGGAAAAAAATACTAATACTAATGCAACCTCATAAAAAATGGGGAAAATAAATGGAGGAATAAAAAAATGGTCTCAACTACAAGGACATTGTCAGATAAGTGGAGAAGGGCAGTCACAGAGCTATTTAGAGGGACAGTAAATGGCCTTTTTACCATTCCAGCTCGGGCAGCCCTCCCTCCCCCATTTGGGGGGATGGCATTAGAGACTGCAGACTGACATACATTTTTTATAGCTTCATAAAGTCGTCCAATGACCAGGTCACCCTTCTCATAACTAGGGAGCAGAACGTTTGAAAAAAGCCATTCATCACCATGAAAGGGCTTGCTTGTCCAAGCGCCTTCAAACATGCACACAGTCTGGCGAGAGACGCTCAGCACAAATGCTAACGTACTTCTGCCACTAATGCCAGATGACCTTCTCACATCTATTAGCAGGCTGGCTGACGCAGAGGGCAAACACGTGGCCCTCTTGTCTCCTGCAGAGATTTCAATGACAAGAAATAAAAAATATAATGCATGGTAATATTAGCACCGACCAAAAGCTACATTTGCCATTTAAAAAAGAATAATCGTGCAAGTTAGTGTCAGGTAATTGAACGTATAATATATTTGATAGATAGCTAGATATAAAGCTGGATGAATGGATTGCTGGACGGACGGACAGATGGATGAATGGATGGACAGACAGATAGGTAGATATATTTACATATCCGGACCCCTATTAACTTATTATTATTGTATATGTGTGCATTTTTCACGGTGCAATAACTGATTAATATGACACGCATTTTTAAATGTGTCCTCTTTGATTTGGAAAGCTGGAAGGACCTCCAGTGCAGACTTGGAACACCCCTCAACAGACAAACCATCAGACCACCAAAACCCATTAGTGGGCAATTAGTGACAGCTGGTGGGTTGTCAGTCTGGTAATGGCCTCAAAAGGAGCATCCGTGGAATACAAAAACTACCAGGGACACAACAGTTTACATCAGAGACAAAGTACCCCGCGGAAAGCTAGTGTAGACAAGTATCATTTTAGAGTCTAAAGGTTATAAAAACTCTGAATTCTGGGTTGCTTTTGTGGAAGATGAATCCCATCAAATGTAAGAATATTTCACAACAACCACTACAAAATCCTGTTGGCACACACACTCTTTGCATCCTCAGCAGGGCTGCTTCACATGGCTGTTTGTTTTCGGGTTTTCCTCCTAGCAGGTCTACCCGTTTCAAAGGCTGTGCCAAGGCCATCCGACGCCCAGAAGGAGGTGGACAGAGAGGGGGGAGGAGGAGGGAGGGGGGGGGGGTTGAAGTCGTTTAATAATTTATTTAAGAGGGAAAGAAGGCAGCCAAGGGGAACAAATAGTGTTTCTCCCAGAACCAAGCCCTCCTGACCCCCGGTCCTACGTACCTGGAGCCCAAGCCCCATCGCATTAGCCGAATTCTTACTTGATGGCATTTTAATATTCTGCCTTGATGACTTTTTAGCAACATTTACTTTCGGAGGTCTCGAGCGCTTCCCCCCGAGGAAATGAAACATGTCAAAACCCATTACCAAAAAATCAAAATTTAAATACCTCAGCCGTGTGCTGGTGGTAATACACACACAATCCCAAGCGCTCAGAGGCAGGGGCTCACAAACACTCATCTGCTTGCCGGCTCGTAATGAGTCTGTTTGATGGGTAAGCGATTTGCGGGTCAGCGAGCATACGTTACAGATCCAATTTAACCCTTGATTGCTGGTACTCTGGAGGACCCGGGAAAATGTGTTATTGAAATTTAATACCAGATCATTTCTTCTTTCCTCCCATGCTGGGACAAAAGGTATGCTCACATGACGACTTCAGTGGCCCGGTGCAGGGGGAGTGGGCAAAGGGACGGAAAACAAAAGCAATTTTATGCATGAAGGAAACCTTTGGCTCATCCAGAGGTCTTGCTAAACATCTATTCAATTAGCCCCTGCCGGCGCTGCACTTAGTAACATCTCAATTGAGCTGTTGTGCCTTCCTGTGACATTTTATTCAGTATTTTTTCATTTAATTTCAAGGTGTAATGTTCATAGTAGCGTATTCTGTTCCATGAGAATTGTAACACAGGATTATACTTGAATCTGCAACTGCACTGAAGAATATAAACATTTATATCTGGGCATATGGGAGGATATGGTTATATTACAAAGGATACACATTTATGTATGTGTATCCTATATAACCTATATATTTATTGATATATGTTTGTATGAGTGTGTATGTATAGGTGTCTGCATAAATATCTGAAACGTTGATCTACACCCACCACTACATTATAACATTAATTGACATACTTTAACTGAATAATTGTCGACTGAATAATTGTTGACATTACATTATGACTATTTATTGTGTCTCCCAAATTAAAAGGCATCTGTTCTCCAAATGGGGCAGGTCATGTGACTCGCCTGTGAGGGGGTAATTGAGAGCTCAAACGAGCAGTCAGGAGAGCATTGGAGTTCCTTCGCAATATTTGTCATTAGACCCCACTGCGACAAGAGAATAGAGTGCACTGCACCATTCGTGTGTAACCAAGATTTATGCTAATGGCTGCATATGCTTATTACACACACACACACACCCTCACACACACACACACACACACACACACACACACACACACACACACACACACACACACACACACACACACACACACACACACACACACACACACACACACACACATATATATATATATATTAAACTTAATAGACTGTTACATTGCTTCTTAACCCCGGCTTCTACACATGATTACTTTTTCTGATTTCTCTCCGAAACGGCATATAAACACAGGGCAGGGATTTAGTGAACGTGTCACTGAGTTTGTTTCCAGTGGCAGCGTGAGGCTCTCATAATCGTTTTGTTACTGCAGGGACTCTATCAAAAGTGCCTGCCCCAAAGATCTATCGCTGTCGCCATGTCTCATTCACAATGCACAGTGTGTTGACGGAGGAGAAAAAAGACCGCCAGACAGTTTTGCTTTCTTTCTGGGAGAGTGCCCTACAGAAGCAAGCCCTTCCTGGATTATGTTCAGATAAGTGGAGCAGAAGAGCCTCAAAGGTCTCGCCTCAGAGTCGAGGAGGGATGTGTCGTGGCCAGGGCCTCCTTAAGGTGAACTGGTTCAGGGAACCAGCTGGATCTCACCCTCATGGAGGCTACACGGTTGGCTGTAGACGCTATTAGTTTGCTGTGGACTATCTCCTCCACAGGATTGGAACTAGAATGAGAACTCTATTAGGACTAGATCAAGAGATCCTGAGGAGGCTTTGAAGAGACTCACAAGCCAACATCTATGACACATTTTTTAGTTGGTCCAATCAGGAAAGAGAGTTGCTATCTATGATTGATAGTTATATAAATCAATGTGACTGACGTTGATGGACATTCAACTAAGCAGTAAAAATATTTATCGGGAAGATGGGCCAAGCACAAGTGTACAACTGTCTCAAACTGTAGTTATTTTTCCACGTCTTTCTTTATTTCTCCTGTTTGATATTGATACAGTATTAATCACAGCATTATCGGATTATCTCCCTGAAAACAAAACAGAGACCACAACTCCCAAACACACACACCCATCAACATATCAACATATCACAAAAAATAAGACGTTATAACCAATCCATTGCCCAGACATAACCTACAACATATGTATGTATGTATCATGTATATATATATTTTTTTGTTTTTGTTTTGTGGTATATATTCTATATCTCCGTTTGGAGGGAAGTCTGATCAACACATACCCAAATAACTGAACTAAATTGAATTAACTAACCTAGTGTAGCCTACACTCTACATCTCTTTCTTTCACTCCAGTCCAGGATGGCACTGAATTAGTATACAAAACGAAACCCCAGGCCACTGCTTGGACATTCCCTAGATCTCACTTTACAAGTCTTCCACTTCAGACTTTCTTCTTCCCCACAATCCCCTCTTTGTAAGGTTGCTGACCAACAAATTGCTGCTGTAGGTTTGGTTTCAATGTCTTACAGTCAAATGTATGTAAAAAGGCCCAATCAGCATGTCCCTTGCAATGCAGTAAGGCAGATCCTTACTAACAGTAAGCACATTGTTCCCTCTATGAGTACAAGCAGCAGAACTGCCTTTAGCTCCTGTATCCATTCTCCAACCTGTCTCTCCCTAGAGCCGGACACATTTCAAGACCATAACAACAAAGGATCTGGACATTAAGCCCTCAATTGCCGGGCCTAATTCATGGTTAAGCACACCAGAGTTACTTAAAGGGGAACTGTACTTAATGCGCAGCTATTTTCTAATGTAAGGGACAACTGCCTCATAAACATACACATTTTGTTCATAACAAAATGCAACACAAACGCACATAAACAGTCTTTCCATTACAGATTTGCGGGTAGCAGAGTTTAGGTCCTGCCTAACCCAGTCTGGGATTATTTTGTCATTATCATCGGCTCGCTGTACATTAGCCCGCTGATGACGTGGCTACTTACTAAATAAATAAATCCTTTTAAAAAGAAAATTAAATAATGCTTTTCATGCTTTTTCAAGAAAAATTGTCCTTCGATTCTATTGCGGGAAATAACGTTCATAGCTAGGGGTCTTATTCATAGCAGTGGTCTACTGTACAGATATAACTTTGCGCTGAAAGCCTTCATTGACCAATCAGAATCGAGTATTCAAGAAAAGCTGAGTAATAAATTGGAATAATATGAGCATGCTATAAGTATATAGGTAAATCTTATTTTATTGTAGAGCTGCGTGCAACGCATTGATTCACCGGCACTCTCTCACCAACAAACTGATAATGGATGGTCTGTGAATAGCCTCTCCTCTCCGTGAACACTCTGAATCAAAACACCATCATGACGGAGGAAGGATTGTTGTGGGCTTTTCCTTGCAGAGAAGATGGCTGGCCAAAATCCTGAATACAATCAATCAGGAGCTCACAAATCAGTCACAGTCTAAATGTCAAAGAGAAGGCCTATTCGTGTACTCGTTTTGTAGGTGTTTTTTTGTGTGAAAAAAAGTCTACGATAGTTTCCACCAATATAAACGTATGGACAGTCTGTCAAACCTTTACTATATACAGTCTCTGTTAAGTCAGTTTAACCTGTATTATATACAGTCTTTGTTTAGTCAGTTGAACCTGTATTATATACAGTCTATGTTACGTCAGTTTGATCAGTATTATATACAGTCTCTGTTTAGTCAGTTGAACCTGTATTATATACAGTCTATGTTAAGTCAGTTTGACCAGAATCATATACAGTCTATGTTAAGTCAGTTTAACCAGTATTATATACAGTCTATGTTAAGTCAGTTCAACCAGTATTATATACAGTCTATGTTAAGTCCGTTTAACCAGTATTATATAGAGTCTCTGTTAAGTCAGTTTAACCTGTATTATATACAGTCTTTGTTTAGTCAGTTGAACCTGTATTATATACAGTCTATGTTACGTCAGTTTAACCAGTATTATATACAGTCTATGTTAAGTCAGTTTAACCAGTATTATATACAGTCTATGTTAAGTCAGTTTGACCAGTATCATATACAGTCTATGTTAAGTCAGTTTAACCAGTATTATATACAGTCCATGTTAAGTCCGTTTAACCAGTATTATATAGAGTCTATGTTAAGTCAGTTTAACCTGTATTATATACAGTCTATGTTAAGTCAGTTTAACCTGTATTATATACAGTCTATGTTAAGTCGGATAAACCGGTATTATCTACAGTCTATGTTTGTTACAGCCACACCAGAGCTCCAGTGGTTTTTGACGCAGCTAAACACACTGGACTCCTACCGGACATCACAGCTTAGTTGTTAGTCTAAGTTAGTTCCCCACGTCAGGTCGCGGTGACACAGATCAGGAATGTCTGTTGAATACCCAATATCTTTCCAACTAAAAATAAATAAAAACACTTTCAACTCCCCTCTTAGCTAGCACCACATACAATCGAATTATGTGGGAAACACTTTAATGAGTACAGTAATGTTGTACAGGTGCAGCAACGTTCAATAAAGTCATTTTTAGTATGATTGTTTTGACCCCGAATAACCGGGATATCCCACCTAACATTATCTACAGCTGTTTCGGTATAGTTGACTCTTCTAATGGTAAGTAATCAAACTCCCGTTATGTAACTTTCATTAAAATGAAATAACATAAAGGGAATAAACCTGACTTAAGATAACATTAGCAAAACTTCAATGCATTTACTCGTCAGCGAACATGATTTCTGAGAAAAGTAAGAACTCCTATGATCCCACGCTTCTTCAAGACGTCATCAAACTACGTATTTTGTAATTGTTTGGATTAACCCCTATGGCAGGAATGACATAGTATACCTTTAAGCACAACATTTTCATAATTGTTTCATGAATCATTTTTTCCATTACATTTGCTTTAGTTGGATAATTAATTTCCAGCTTTACCCTTTGGAATTTGTTTGTTGCAACTGAAAATGTTTGTGTGTGTGTGTGTGTGTGTGTGTGTGTGTGTGTGTGTGTGTGTGTGTGTGTGTGTGTGTGTGTGTGTGTGTGTGTGTGTGTGTGTGTGAGAGAGAGATTTATGAGAGACCTTTGCTTTGTGAAGCCACAGACACAACTGGTGCACTAAGGTGCTGGCTGAAGGGGGTCTCAATCAAAGGGCTGTACATTTTGGTTAAAGTGTCTTGGAACATGATATTAACAAAACAGTCTTCTCTAGGCTAGCCTAGGTTTCCTCTTAACTGAGGCATCGACTTGAGAGATAACAGGCAGTAAGAACGCTAGCACTACTTTCTGCACACCACACACACACACAGAAAAGTTCCACACTGGGCATCTCAATCTTTGTCCTATGATTTCACGCTGCTTAAACGATGGCAGCTGAGTTGCTTTAGAATCGAGCCTAAACTGAGGCTGCATTATCATTTCACAAGCCAAAGACAGAAGGCGACATATGCCCGCCATTGTCCTTTGGTCCCTCAAACTCAAAGTATTCATCAAAAAGCACTGCTCTCCCATGAGCTTACTGCCATATGCCGCTGGAAAATGTCACCAGTGAAAGTCATATTAATTCACCAGTTTAAAGCTGGTGCATTTCATATTCATGTTTTCCAAACATACAGATCATCTACCCAAGCTGGCTTTGCATGCTGTCCTGTCCAGTAGGGAATAAGTGAACTACATTTTTTTCTTATTTATAATATTTTCTTAAAAAAAATTTGAGTTGTTTTTTATTTGTCGCTATAATTGCATTCTCAACACAAAGAGAATGCCATGTTTATGTTTTATCGACATTATCCACATCAAATAGAGGATGGATATCCTCTACTTGGCTAGTTTTGGTTTCTGTCATTCCATGGGAAATATTCACGGACGGTTTGTGTGACTTAGAGGAAGTCGGGCATGAGCAAGTCATTTGGGTCCCACCTTACCTTTTTATTTTTACACCTAAAGCGTTGGCCATGAACACCTAAAGCTTTGGCCGGTGAACGATGGTGCGTGATCTGATCGTTTTAAAACAGCTCCTGTGACACGAGAGGAGCTGGGGCCGCGCTGCGTGAGAGATGAATGGGCCGGCTGTTATCGGTCCATCCCAGAACTTCCCTTGGAGCGCCGGCGTGGGTCGGTCTCACGTAGCGCCGCCGCGCACGGGGCCCAGGCCGTCTGCTGACAGGAAAGCTCGATTAGCCAGCCACAAAGAGGCCAATACAGCGGAGCACTTCCTCCGCCCAGGAGGGAGGGGGGGGGGGGGGGGGGGGTGGGGGGGAGAGGGGGGTGGTGGGGGGGGTTGTCGTCCGGAGAACACGCTCCGAGCCTCCCTTTTCCTGACGGGGGAAGGGGAGGGGGGTGGGGGGGGGGGGGGACAGTGACAAACACACACACAGTACGCCGTCCCCGACCTTAGGGAATGCATGATGGATTTGGACCCCGGTTTGTGTGACACACATGTGCATGCATAACCTCCCCCCCCCCCCCCACACACACACACACAAACACACACACTCAGATACTCAAACACTCACACAATCACACATGCACACACACTCCCACACATTCAAGTAGCGTGAAGGTGCACATGCATATGGAGATAATAACATCATATTAAAAAATAACGCATGCAATGTACAGAAAAACACAATTTCTAGACACAATGCGGACCCTTCCCGTCACTACACAACGGCGGATTAATTGATGGCGGTGAAGTGCGGGGGTCTACATGTTGTGAGAGAGTGCTGGCATGCGTCCCGGGTAAAGAGAAGAGTCTGTTTGGACTGGCCTCCCGCCCCGGCGCGTGCTGCCGTCACCCAGACAATGGGATGCAGCCGAGGGGGAAGTGGGCTTCAAGCAGATAAGGACGGAGAGATAGCATGGGTGGGGATGAGGCTGGAGGAGAGACCAGGGCAGGGGCGGAGGCGCTTGGGGGACCCTGTGGAGGAAGAGCATTGTTAAAGAGAGGGGAAAACACAACAACAATTTGAAAAAAAAAGCACACAACTCTTCCTGAATCTTTTTCATATGATTATGTTTGGAGAACAATCGGGCGGGGGGTGGGATCCGCCGCTTTGAGGACCCCGGGGGAAGCCCGGTGGGCCGTCCAGTCATCCTTTCACACCTTTCTCTGGAACGCAGGCAGGAAGATAAAACAATGCGAGTAGCCGAGCAGGAGGCCTATTGATCAAGTACGGTGTTGTCCATCGAAAGAGAGATGACAATGGCCTTTGGCCCGCGACACATTAAGCAATGAACCAAAGGTTAATGAGGGGAAAATTCAATGATGATCTCCTTTTCAACCATGCAGCATGTTTTGCATTATGCGGTGGATCACAGCAAGGGTCAATTAATCTGCTGGATCAAACTTGGTTTTAGATTTCAATGATGCGGAGCAATTGGTTGGTAGCGTTCTTATAAAGTTAGTTTGAGTTAAGTGAGGAGGAGGGATTAGGAATCTCTCCCATCTATAAGCCTACATGTTCAGCATTTGGAAAAGTTTTTGTCGTAGTATTCAGGTTTTCTTATCTAGAAATGTTCCCCATCTAGATAACGATGTGAAAAAATATGGTTTGTCTGTGAACTTGTGTGTGTGTGTGTGTGTGTGTGTGTGTGTGTGTGTGTGTGTGTGTGTGTGTGTGTGTGTGTCTGTGTCTGTGTGTCTGTGTGTGTGTGTGTGTGTTGTGTCTGTAAGCGAGAGAGAGAATGTGTCTGTGCGTGTGTGTGTGTGTGTGTGTGTGTGTGCACATTTTGGGCGTGTGTGTGCTTGTGTGTGTGTTTGCTGGCCAGAAGGAGTACAGTTTTCAGCTGATTTTCCAGCTGATAGTGCTTGCTTGTAGATTCCACCAGCCCTGGGGTCATGCACCTGATATACCTTTGGATCCCGCTGCTTGCTGTAGTGCACAATCCTCTCTGGGATTGGATTCGTCCACAGATAGCCGTCCGGTGTGATGCCGTGAATGTTGGCCCTGAAGGCCTTCTCCATCAGCTTTCCCTTCATCTCAGCTTCACATTGCTGCAGCTTTCCATTGATTTAATACCAGCTCAGTTTATGGGCTGTTAAAATGCTCTTCTTTTCTACAGCTCGGGTTATTTACATTCCCAACCCATTAGGTCTGGTGTAATATCTGTGTAGGCTTTTGATCCGGATGTACTTTATATCTGGAGTCACCAAAAATATAATTTCAACCGGTGTACCCATTGTTACGGGATCAAAACGTGTTATACTTTACAAGAGAATATGAATCAGGCTGATAGAGATGATGATAAAAAAAAGCAATGATGAAGTCCCACACATTTGAAATATTCACAACGTCGCAAACTCACTTAAATGTCCTGTAAGCTTTGTCTTTGTTTTGGCTAACTTCCTGTCTGTTTTCTGCAGTCTGCCCTTCCTTCCCTCCTCCCCATGCCTCACTCACTTTTTCCTGCCAGCTTTCTTGTCTTCTTTCTTTTCTCCAACCCTTTATTTTCGCTTTGCATGTTTTGTAAGCCGTTTCTAGGAGCGCTGGAATTGGTAACTTTGCCTATGAAATCCTGCCGCCTGCCCTTGAACGCGCAGAGAAGGCCACCCCTTTGTGGAGTTCTCTCCTCTGATTGGATAAAGTGAGAACGGGATACCTTAAAAGATAATCTCATCGCTGCAGAGCAGAGCGACTGGGAGACCCAGTTTAATGACCAAACACTCTTTATCAGTGATGGCTGTCGTTATATAGAGCTAATTAACACTTATTTTAACTAATCAATATCATTAACAGTGTCTTTAGCGATAAGTGATGTAAAAAACACCAACTAAACTACATTACTACTACATTTGTACTTAGTAGAAATTTGTACATAGTAGTCATCTTTATAAAGTGTATCTTAGATTGTCGTTGCTCTTAAATAACAGAATACTGGGTGAGTCTCCATAGCAATAACAGCACTGCATCCTGCAGGTTCTGACCCATGGCAGACTGCAAGGGTCCAAACCTGGCAACCGCTCGGTGCTATTAATCAGTCACACAGAGGACTGTCTTCCATCCAGATGGGGAGTCCTTCCGCAACCACAGAAAAATAAGCAGGCTAATTAATTCTTATTGTTACAGGGAGATTAGAGGGAGGGAGAGAGGGAGGGAGACAGAGACGGAGAGAGAGATAGGGGTGGAGGGGGTGTTGGCGGTGGAAGGCAGCGAGGGGATGAAGTCACCTTTACTCAAGTATCGGAGACGCACGCTCAAAATCGTCTTCACTCACGGCCATTGTTTCTTGGTGGAGAATATATCTGTGTCATTAAAGGCTGTATGAGCGCATGGGGAGAGGGCCGGCGTGGCTGCTTGACATCAGCGCTGTAGAGGTTAATGAATGATAAGGCGGAGGAAGCTCTCTGGGCCCCAGTGTGACAACGATGACAAAGGCTAGGCTGGGAGACTATCCAGCTTGAAGCCCGCCTTACATGGATAAGGGATGGAGGATGTGAAGGGTTATATTATCATGTAAGTGCTCGGGGTGAATACCGTCATAGATTTGGAAATGCAAGAATAAAAATAAGTGAGTTCTGAATGCTTAGTGAGGCTGGGGTGTTTTTCTTTGTTTTTCTCTGGTTTGATCTTGCCAAACAATAGTTTGGTTTTTCAAGTTTACAAAGTCAGATGTTGTGGGTTCTTGCAGGGCTTTGTAGTTTGTAATCACTTTCGCAGTACATGTTCATCTATTCATCCACCCTCTAGGTGACGAGATCATGTACCATTTAATAATGAAAAAAAGCCTGGCCAATAGATAAGAACACATTTTGTTCTACGCATTCTGCGATCCACGTCTCACAAGAACAGAGCATCCTGTGATCGTGGGTGGTTTTAGGTGTTTTCTCCCTCAGATCACAAGGCCCTGTGTGGATTGCATTGTGCTGTGGACTTTCTTTCTCTGTTATGTCATCCAAGGCCAACGCAGTTTGGAAAACAATCAGTGGGTAATGACAGAACGTCTCCGGAGGGCCCGCCTAATTATCTCAACTTCCATCACCCCGGCCCTCACCTGGCATCTGTGGCACCTGGTGCGGTCGGCCGCCAGAGACAGGAAGTCCATTATAGTAGAATCCCTAACACCAGGAACCGCTGTGCACTGAGCTGTTGTTATTATTAACTTCAAAAAATAACCAGTTTCTAGTTCTATCCAGGTTATCACAAAGCATTTTTCCAGTTTTGGATCAAAGATTGTGTTTTTTTTCCGAGGGAAAGGCAGGGGTGAGGGTTGTCTGAGTAAACTAGTGACATCTCTGTCCATGTGCGGAGAATGATCCAAGGGGAAGCCCACATGAGCACATGGCTTAGAGGACATGATGTACAGTGGCAGGGCACTTTTAGCTGTGAGAACTGTGCTTTGGCATAAAACACAACAATCAATGATCGCACAACTCTTTATGCACAAAGTCGTGTCCCTAGCGGACCTGTGAACCTCTTCCTCAACCCCACACCAGGCTGTGGAGGAACCCGTTACTCTCTCCACACTGAGGGGAGCACGAGGTCTCCAGCATCATTATTTCCCTTCAAAATGTAACTGACTTTACTGCACACCCTAATTTGCTTGCCATAATTATAGGTCATGCTCCCCTTTTGTAATTTATAAAACCTTTTGTTCTTATCAATAATGAATGGGCCTTAGCAAATCAGGGTACTATAATATTTTGATATTATGAAAATGCTAATGCGTAAGGGACCTTAAGCCTTATCGGGCCAGGTCCGATGCACTATTAAACAGCCCGTAGAAGAAGTCAGACGCAAATTGCTTATGTTAATGCCCTAGTTGTACCCGGACAGGCTGAGGAGCCTGCAATTAATTTCATCCATGCGGTGGATAGACAGGCACATTTATTTCCCTTTCCACAGGATGCTACCCCCTCCCTCCCTCCCTCCCCACTCCCTCCTCTCTCACAGGTCCCTACTCAGCCAATGGGGAGGGCTGTGCAGAGCGAGGAAGGAAAGGGGCGAAGAGGGGGAAAGTGAGAGGGGTAGAAGTAAGTTTCGAGCGATCCATGACCTAATTGAACGGCAGCAAAGGGGGAGGGCGGCAGTGGTGAGACAGGAGGCAGAATCTTTATTCATTCCACTGACAAGTGTTTTCACAGCTTAAACCTGTTTTATTAATTATGTTTGACATATCCCTAATTACTTTCATTTACATCACATCGGCTCTTAGCTGATGACTGCACGGCGAGGCCGGTTCGCCGTGTTGTTGTTGCGGCGGAGCAATCAGATAGGGAAGTGAGCAATGACGGGCCATTGTTTTATCACGAGACGTAGCAACAGCTCTCAAATTAACTCGCTCACAATTACATTTGGGTGGCTGTCAGATGGCTGAGATAGCGTGCTCATAAAATACAAGGAGGAAAAAAAAATTAATTTGTAAAAAAAAGTGTTTCTAAAAAAGGTCTCGGAAGGTGGACGGTGTAATCGCTTCGATTGAACCCAGAGTTAACTGGGTTCAATCGAAGAACCCAGAGTTAACTCCATGGTTCCCTCTTCTACAAACAGTGACACGACCTCCCGAAAACATCATCGTAAGAGCCATAATAGAATCAAGAACACGCCGCTATCTGGATATAATCTAGATCCTTCTAGATGAGATCCACTGTTGGGTAAGATGCCACAGCTCCTGTACATATGAACTCTGTCTCTACTGCTCCTCTTGTTGTAAAACCCGGTCTCTCGTGGGAGCCTTTGCCTCTGTCCTCACCTCCTCCTCCAAGCCGTTCTTTTCTTACACCCCCACACCCCTCCATCTCCTTACCTCTGTATGAGAGCTCCCGCTGGGCTGACACCATCGTTAAAAACAAGGCCTTAGAATTATGAAGTCGCTGCTGCCGACCATGTCGGCCAGCTAAATATCCATGAGCACAATCTCTTTTCGGTTAAATGCTGGGTATAAAGCCAGATGTGAATTGAAGAGGCGCTGTTGTGTTTGCTGTGTGTGTGTTGTGCTGCGATGCACGCTGTGTAGGACGCTAACGAATAGCAAAATAAACGACTGTAGGGTTCAGCTGGGTAAGAAACCGCGGAATTGGGATCCTGTTTGGCTTGAAAATAAACACACTCAGAGTTAACGGTCTACTCAATATTTGTGCGAGAGAAAAGATATGCCTTTGTATTTACATGGTTGAACTGAAATCCATTTTCTCTTGCGTAGGTTGAATTCATGTTATAAGCAAGGAAAGTGTACAGCTGCAGAAGACAGCAGACAGTCATCTTAGGACATAAGGACATCTCCCCTTCAGATCTCTGTTCAATCCAAATAACTGTAATTCCTTCATTTTTAAATACATAATGGGAATGGATTACGACTTCTCATAAAAATGTATATTCCAATTCTCTTCTTAATGTATATCCCTGCCTGGGGCCAGGTATTATTCAAACATTAATATAAAAAAGAACCATACATCAAAAATCTGTCAGCTTTCACTTTTCCTTCCCTCCACTCTCATGCATATTGAATGGGGACATGGCTTGACTATGAGCAGTCTTACAGCAATTACTACATTTAGTAACATGCATAGTGACGGATGGATGGGTCATTCCTCTATTCTGTATTCAATATGCTACATTTTTTATGACCTTTTCAATACTTTTACTTCTAGGGGTGCAATGTTTAGATAATATACTTTATGCAAATTATATAATTCTATAAATTTTAGATTTGTCTCCAGCCGTCTTTTTCCCTGTGTGAAGTAGAGGTGTCCACGGCAGTGCAATTTAAGTCAAGTCGGTTGTGTGTGTGTGTGTGTGTGTGTGTGTGTGTGTGTGTGTGTGTGTGTGTGTGTGTGTGTGTGTGTGTGTGTGTGTGTGTGTGTGTGTGTGTGTGTGTGTTCCTGCTGTCTACAAAAAAAATCAATGCTAATCCGTATAGCAGTGTTTTTTTTTTCTTACCATGCATCAATCAAACAAGCAATGGCTATCGATAATTCCTGTATCAACCTCTGCTGGGAAACACATTTGACCGTTCACTTGACATTGCACATTGTATTCGACATGTAATGGTCTTGTTTCACCATTAATCCACATCGGAAAATGAGACACAAACAAACAGTTTGCATTAGCTACAAAGGCTATGCAAATAGTGACATATTTTCCTCTTACTCATTTTACTCCCTAATGTTTCGTAATCGGCATTGGTAAGTCAGAAGACATCAGCTTGACTCTATTAATTACCACCTGATCCTTTCTTCCTGGATAATTAGGTACCCATTAGTTCTAATCAAGTAGTTACTTAATTATTGCAGTAATTAGTCTAATGGCCTAGCAAATTGAAGCTTTATCACTTTCAGATACTTAATGTTCTTGGCAGAGTACATCACAAGTGTCAATGCTTGGGCTTCTGCAATCAGGCTAAAGGAAAGAAAGTTAATACTAAAACAATGCAAATATCTATCGGTAGCTCCCTTATTTTCACCCGTTCTAAAGTGACCACATTAGTGGCATTGTGCCTTTTATCTATATATACATGATCTTTAGCTCAGTCTTTGCTATGTCATCTAATCTGGTGTTAACCTGTTGGCAGCCCAGGGAACCCTGTTTTTGATGCCAGCAGCGCATGCAAGGATCCCAGCAATGCCAGAGGTCCATCTGAAGGAATGTGCGGTATCCCGTCCGTCTATTCATCTCTGAGGGCCGCTTCAACGTGACATCACATGGCAAATATGTGCTTAGGGGTGAGTGAGAGAGGGAGAGCTGGGCTTTGGGGTGAGTGAGTGAGAGAAAGAGAGATGTGCTTAGGAGAGAGAGAGAGAGAGAGAGAGAGAGAGAGAGAGAGAGAGAGAGAGAGAGAGAGAGAGAGAGAGAGAGAGAGAGAGAGAGAGAGAGAGAGAGAGAGAGAGAGAGAGAGAGAGAGAGAGAGAGAGCGCGCTATGCTTAGGGGTAAGAGAGAGAAAGACAGAGAGGAAGAGAGAGAGAGAGCTGTTCTTGAGCGTAAGGGGGCTTGCCCAGGGGCCAAAGTCAGAAAGTGAATGGCCTGTCTTCAACCTCAAGTAAATTGGGCTCCCAGCCTGTCTGTCATCACTTCCCAATTAACGGCAGTTTATTGAGTCTTCGAGAGACAGAGGACGTTGGCAGGTGAGGAGAGGTGTCTGAAAGGTCAGTGTCCCAGTATTCCAAATTTAGACAGAGGTGACTTGTGAACCAGACACGCCGTTCACCAGCAGCACCGTGACCACCAGACCAGAAAGGCAAAGTAAACATGAGAGAACCTCAAAATCCCGGCATGCCTGCACATGCACTGACACACACGTGCAGACACACACACACACACACACACACACAAACCGATACACACAAACAAAATACACACACAGACATTTTACAGGTTGTTATTCTGTATAAATCAAACATTCCAGGAAAAGGGACCCAAAACTTAAAGTTTCTGGAATTCTTTAAAGCAGAGCATGAAACTAGTCCTCTTAACTTGACCTATTTGCCCAGAAAAAAACAGAATGCCCCACAAGACGCCTTCATAGAAAAAGAAAGATAGAAAAGCCAAAGCCAGCAGTGCTCCTTGCCGTATGACAGCAGTGTGTGAAAACTGACACACAAGAGTTTTCAAATTGGGGCCCGGGGAGCCGAAGCATAAAATAACTTCAATCTCGGCAGCTCCCCGAGGAACAGAGCGGAGGTGGACCAACAACAACACGACAACAGGGAGCCAGGAAGGGGTGAAGGTAGGAGTTATTAGAGGATAAAACATGCCTCTCCATCTCACTCTCCCTCTCTCAGGAACCCCAAGGATGATCAATGGATTTAGTCACAGGGATATTCAAGCAGAAAATTGCTGCCTTTTTTGCTTTTCGTTGAAGTATTTCTAGAATACATCGCCAAACCCCTCGTCCACAAAGGTTGTGGAGAGAAAAACGAGAGCGAGTTCAGTTTGTACCAGTAATCCTGGAAAAGAGAGGCGAGAGTGGAAAGGGGGTTGGGAGAGGTTTGTGCAGGCACTGAATGTTAAAAAACGCAGTGAGCTCCTAGATTGAAACTTTGCAGGTATAAAATTGAAGGCAGCCAGCTGAGCAGACAGAGTCAAACTATGGCTATTTCTCAACAGACAACCTCCCTGACCAACATGGAAACCTTTCAGAAGGAAAAAAACAACAGCCCAGCCTCTCAGTGCAAAGCATTTCTAAACAATACAGATGTACAGTCCAGTGATTTATAGGGGCCCATTTCAGACTGGTAACCTCTGAAACCAGTCCTAAAAACAGGGATCCTCGTCCACGCATGTATTATCATGCTCCCCATGCATATTCATTCACATGCAAATGCTTCCCCGAGAACTTGGAAGACTTGAGGACCGGGCCCCCGGGGCCCTTGGTGGTATATGAGGTCGTCTTCAGGAGTCAACGAGCAAGCTGTAGCGATTAGAGGCTAAACTGGGCGGCTGGACTGGGAGGTCCGCCGCGGCTCATGGGCGCTCCGGTGCCACTGGTGTGATATGACAGCACAGCCATGTGGTGCAGCCGGGCTGGCGTTATGGATAGGACGCCGTAGCGGGGGTCCGTGCGCCTCAGCCCCCCCCCCCCCGCTGTGGTGCTGCGATGGCCTCGTCTGTTACCCCATCGCATGGCCGCCGTGTGTCCCGTCCTAATTAAATATCCACACGTCCATTAGTCAAACTGTGGAGGGGAGGGACTTTACGGAGAGTAGCTGGCGATATGAGTAACCGCCACTAGGACTGGTCGTTCCAAACAATAAGGGCCTCTATTCAATTTGGTTAGTTCCCTATTTTATATTTTCAAATTGTTATTTAAATTGTTTACGCAGCTCAAATAATGTAATCTCCTTGTTTATGGTTGTTGGAGATTGATTGTTAACATCAATAATATGAACTGCCAATGTAGACGGGGGCAGCCCTATGTTCCAGCAGCCCTATGTTCCAGCAGCCCTATGTTCCAGCAGCCCTATGTTCCAGCAGCCCTATGTTCCAGCAGCCCTATGTTCCAGCAGCCCTATGTTCCAACAGCCCTATGTTCCAGCAGCCCTATGTTCCAGCAGCCCTATGTTCCAGCAGCCCTATGTTCCAGCAGCCCTATGTTCCAACAGTCCTATGTGCCCACATTTCTAAGGATGTTTTTGAAAATCATAGCAGACAGGGTTAGAGTTAGGGTTAGGTTAGGGTTAGGGTTAGGGCTAACCCTAGCTCAATTCCGACAAGATATTGTGGCTCAAGTGAGGCAGGATCCAACGGTGCCGGTGAAATGTGGGAACATAATGCCTAATTTTTAAAAAGAATGGTAGAAATGTGGGAACATAGGCACGCTCCCATGTAGACGCATGACACATCCGTGTTCAAAACATATTATTAATGATTTAAGATGTGATCGCCGTCATCACCCCACATAAAGCACTCTATTCCCATGTGAATCTCCACACGCGTGTGCGAGTAGGTTGACAATACATTGTATGGCTCCCATATGTTTCCACATAAACGTGTCTGGGGGGGGGGGGGGGGGCTCCGCGGCTGCTAGGTGGGTTTTCCACCTAGCAGCCGTGTGCGAACGACACAATTTCTTCGTCTTCACTTTCTTGACTTCGGGGCTCCTTAGCTGCTGATTTTCTGGAATGAGTATTGAATTACTGTCGATGTGACTAAGACTGTGTGTTCATGTCTCCTCAGAGCAGCCCACAATCATGTGGTTACCCCAAGGTACTAACAGAGAGGCGGAGGGAGTAAACAAACCCCTGTGTGTTCACAGCTCTAGTTTTCCTTTCATGCAAAGATGCCTCGCTTAGCTTAGGCAGGTTTGTTTTCTCTTTTTAAGAAATACAATGACGGGCAGAATAACTTTTTGGACCATTATCGAAGTAGAATGGCAATATTTACGTTGTGAGGCAGCTCGATTCGCTGTATCAACATCAAGCGAGAATCCACCTTGGCTGGCTTGGAATGATGAGCTTGTTGCCGTACCACAGTGGTTCGGACCCATCAGCGTCCGTTGAGGAAATACGTGATAGACAGATGGTTCATCCAATCAACTGCCAAGACTTTTTTTTAAAGTGCCTGCCCTTTTCCAAACAGTTTCAAAGGACGACTTTCCAGATGGTTTTGTGTTAAAAACCATCTGGCGCCTCAGGTTATAGGACCATAGCCCAAAACGGGTGTTTTCTATGGGAGAATCGCTGTGGTGTCAATACACCTGTGAGCATAAAAAAATAATAATAAAAACGTGTTGCTTTTGGGACGTTTTATTGGAGGTGTTCGAGGTTTAGGTCTGATGTGATTGTCGGCACGTCTGGTTGCTTCAGAGAAGGAGAGATCTCAGAGAGGAAGTTAGACATAGGGGGTACTTTTGGGAAGGTTCAGATTGTAATTCCAATGGTCAGGTTGGACCATAGCATCTGTGTCAGGCGGTGAGACCCAAACGTGGTAGATCACCACGTATATCACAGAGAGGATTCAAAGCTTTCTCCAGAGGGCCTTGATTGTTTTAATATAATTCATACGTTTATGAAATAGCAAGCTCCAATTCTATACAAGCTATATATTTAAACACATACAAAGAAAATGGATAATATTTTCCATTCTATTATATTCTATAAGGTTTCAACAGATACTTAACATGAATGACTTTAAAGTGCATCACACCTGTCTTCATACCCTTGTTTTTCATTCAGAATAATTTCCACGTTCCGTACATGCGTGAGCAGCATGTATCTCACCCTATTTCTATCACAGCTCACAAATGCAAACAACCACCGCAAACATCTTCTGTTAAAAGCATACATCATCCATTTCATATTCCAACACAATATGAAGGCAAATACAGCCAGAGGGGATATTTCTATTTATTTGCTTTTATTATTTATTCCTGGTATGTTTTCTATCATGTCATGGGGGGGAAAGGATTCCCTTTTAAGGTTTAATTCAACAATACCATTTGTGATTGGGCTTTTGGGCATCTCAAGGGCATTCCTGGTGAAATGACTGAGCCCCTGCCCCATTTATCACAGCCTGACATGTGTCATGTTCCAGATTCTGGTGCAGAGGGGTTACAGCTGAAGACAGCTCTCTCTTTGTTGAGCAGCCATCAAAGGCAACATCTCATATTTATCAAGGGAAAAAATGGAAAGCTGACACAAGGATAAGAACTACAAAAATCATGTCGTATGTCGTGGACAAAGGCCCACACCCAAATATATTAATCTGATGTTAATAAGATTATTTCTAGAAAAAAATTATTTGTATCACCCAATAAAATATTGCATTTAAAGTCTGGTTGGGAAATCGGACACGTACGTTTAATCTGTTACATGTAATCTATGTGCGGCTTACCCTTACACTATTATAGGTTTCAGATGTTTACGTTAAATGTATTTGTACATGTTAGTACTCAGTCAACAATATAATAGCTAAATATGTTAATTAGTTGGAAGTACCAAACTCAAACCTTCTCTTCGTCCTCTTTTATGTGTGTATGCTTGAGTGGGTGCATTTGTGTGTGTTGAATTATGAACACAGTGTACTTCTCAATTATCTGGCTGCAGTAACATGACTTAAGCGTTTATAAAACTGCCTGCTGCTCAGCGATTCGTCTTTAACGTTTCCCGTTAAAATAAACCATTTGCCAGAAAAACATTGGTAACAAATGTCTTCAACATAAACAGAATGCAGGGATTTGATCATTGTTGTTGCATAAGAGAAAAACCAACTGGGTTAAATACTAAAGACTGAACACATTGTGATCTCACATGTGGTGACCAAATGCTGACCTTCTAAGGCCTAGCAGCTCGTGATTATTCCCTCCTTCTTCAAAAAAAAATCTTTCTTCCATCAATCGCCCCTAAACTATGAAATAATCCTTTTCTTGTCTTTTCTTCTTTTTTTCTGCTCTATTGGTCGTAGAGAAACCATTCAACTCATTTGTGACATCTTTCGGCAGCACTGGTAGCCATATCATCTTCTCTTTCTGCTTGAGCAAACATTGAGGGTACCCCCCCCAAACCCCCCCAAAACCCCCCTCCCCCCTCTCTATGCAGGCTGCATGTGGAAATGTTCTGTTTGGCGGGGCGGGGAGGGGCAACTGTTGGGCTAAAATGATACTACCCCATGGAAATGGGACACTCTAAACTTAGCACCATCACGCAAAAGACAGAAGCGGTAGGGGGCGGGAATAATGGGACACAGCCCGCGACGGCACATGTCTTTGTGTGCTCAGAGAGACCACTTGGTCCGCTGCTAGGGCCACTTTGTACTGGAAGTGTGATATCTGATGTATACAAGGGAGCTAGACAGCGAGGGGGGATTCAGGCAAGGGAGCTGCTGTAAAGGGAGGGGGGGGGACTTCAGTGTTGAACGCTACATCAGGGACGGTCGGGAAAGCTCCACATGCATTGCATTATCTTTAAGTGTGATGCTGAGCTCATTTAGATGATGGGAGCCTGGACATAAAGATATAGCTCTTCTTTGATTGTAGATTATTTCTTTGTCTATGAGATGTTTGTGCACACCGTTATGGCTTCTGTAGAGCGGAAGGATTTCTGCACAACACTGAACACGTTTTTCAGTAAGTTAATGTTCATTTAAAAATTAATAAATGGCATTGAAAAGGGAGCTAGTAGCTGCCCATATGTTCCCCTTTACTGTATGCTGACCTTCCGCTCGCAGTGCGGTTGTATAATTGGTGTCCATGTGGCATATTGGATCCAGTGGGTTGACAATACATTGTATGTAATTAATTAGCAATGGTGTTAATGGCACGGATTGACCACCAACATTGTAAATTATAGAGCTACTGAAATCACTGTAACCAGACTCCTCCACCTACTATGAAAAATGCATGTCAACGTTACATTTTAGGAGAAACGATACATTCTCTTTCTTGAATGATAACTGAAACCACCATACATCGTGTACGGTTGTGTGTTTTTCATCTGGGTAATGGCTTCTTATGGAAATCATGGAGACAAAAGAGTCTCCATGCGCTCTGTTTCTGTTCAACTTGGCCACCCCACTCGATCCACACCTCACAGCACATCTTCCAACGCCAAGTGGAATTTCTTTGTTTATGTAGAGCCTCAGTTCATGCTGACATAGCTGAAATTACACACAAGGGGAGGGGTGCTTATGCAATTAATTAATTATACCAGTGCATTATTTATGACTAAACATGATATACCGATGTGCTTTACAATAACACTGAATGTGCATATTTCTGGATTAAACAGTAAGGTAATTATGCAGAATGCCTTTTACAATGAATGTACATTATTAATTACAAACTGTGTTGTTCATCAATTGCCAGACACTGTTTAAAAGCTGTTTGGAAGATTACAATAATGACCTGAGCTTGTCTCCCCCCCAACCCACCACCACCACCACCACCCACTTCACCCTCAAACACACCTGAACCGTGACCCCTTTTTAAAGGGGTTATAGATGCTCACGGTATGAAAGAAACCACATTAAAACTCAATGTAGTAAGATTGCATGCAATATCTTTGCTTTAACAATACATTGTTAAAGCAACATGCATGCATCCTCCATACATACATTGTCATAATCTGGTGGCATGGGGACATGAAATGTCTTGACATTTAAATGACATCAGCACACACTGCATATGCATACATGGCAATTCTCTGATCCAACCTCATGATCATGTGTGAGGATTTGCAAGTTGTTTGCCCAGAAGACGAATGGAGAGATGGACGGAGAGACAGACGACAGACATACAGATGGACAGACACAAAGACAGGCTTCCGTCTCATCCGTCTATACTTTAGCATTGGAAGCACATTTTGGTCAGGTGACTTTTAAGAACATATGTAGTGAACTACCATGTGTGAGCTAACGTGTGTGAGCCAGCGTGTGTGAGCTAACGTGTTTAAGCTAAGGTGTGTGAGATAACGTGTGTGTAAGCTAACTTCTTTGAGCTCGAGTGTGTGAGCTTATAGGTATGTGAGCTAAGCTAACACATTTGTGAGCTAACATGGCTGTGAGCTAACATGTGTCTGAGCTAACGTGTGTGAGCTAACTGTTAGCTCACACGCATGTTAGCTCACACTCATGTTAGCCTATCGTGTCTGTGAGCTAACATGTGTGTGAGCTAACTTTTAGCTTACATGTAAGCTCACACTCATGTAAGCTCACAATCATGTTAGCCTAACTTGTCTGTGAGCTAACATGTGTGAGCTGGAGTGCCGTCAGGGCGCCCTCCCTGTGATCCACCGTATTATTTGTAGCCACTCGTGGAGAGAGCCTAGAACCACCAAGGAGCGCTTGATCTCTGAGCCGTCTGTCTCAGAGGGGCATGTCATAAGCACGGGGCATACATGGCCGCGCTGTGCTAGGTCACATAGCTACACTAGTAGGTGGTTTTCTTTTTAAATTTTTCGTGTTTTTACATTTTTTATAATGTGTAACAATTTAAGGATTCATCCCTGCATTTGCTTTCCCAAAGAGTAAAATAAATAAATATGTATTTGTTAGAATAGCAGAATTATCTTCTGTTTATTAACTGTAGCTTGAAGAACGGTATGGTGTTTACGATCTCTGGGGGGAAAAAAGTGTGTGAAATTATGCTCACACACTTTTACTTCTCTTATTTTAATATATTGCGAAATATATCCCCTGATACATCTATACTTCCAATTTGAATAAAATAAGTGTGATATAAACACAAAATGCAAAGCAGGAATGTCAATGTACACAACTCCCGAGAGATAAAGAAAAAAAGAGATAAAGAAAAATAATACTAAATCCATATAATATAATATAACTAACAATGTGACAATACAACCAAGCAACAGTACAAGGATGTACAGACGGACTAACACAAGGCTGTTACTCGTACAGATTTCCTTCCCTTGTCTGTTACCGACTCGTTTCCCCGCCAGATCCCTGTGCCTGTTTCTTAGCGTGCTGTGCTGCTGGTCTCCACAGCTCTGGTCAAGAAGGGACGCGGGCTGCCTCTGCCATGTATCTTCACTGCCCTCTGCAGGATTCAGAGCTCCAGGTTATATCTCCCGTGAACTTGTGTACTCTAGCCTGCGCCCTCTGACCTCCTTCTTCTTCAAAATCAATGAATTAGCATCATCACCATCATCGTCGCTTGTACTGTTTACACACGAGGGCGTAGGCGATCAATTAGGAACTCAGTAACACGTTAGGAAAATGTCATCGCATCCGATTTTCTTCCTCTTTCTTTGCCCCCTCTTTTTTCAATCACCATTAGTGATGCCTGATTCAAACAAATGGTTGATTTCATCCATCCTTTGGTAATGAAGCATGTGGACTGTTCAGGACTCTGTGTTGTCTATAACCTAGGGCTTCTCCTTGCCCTCTGCAGTGCCCTACAGCTTAAGTGGGCCATCAGTTCACCCCCGGATCCCGCCTGTGCTTGTCTTGCGGCAAGAAACCTACGTCCACGCATGAGCGTCATGCCCACGAGGAGAAAACATGGCCTAAAACGCCGCCCGATTCACAACGATGTTTCCCTTAAATCCAGATTACAGGGAGGGAGAGAGTAAGTGAGCCATCATGCTCATGACTTCCACTATATTAGGAAACATACAAATTATTCCACATGATCATTTTCAGCAGGTACAGAAAGGGCCGAGGAGGGTCTGTGCAGTACTGACTCGTGATTAGCATAGAGAACATAATATGCCATAGAAGAGACTATCACAGGTAAAAGCAGCAAAGCTAATCAAAGAGTGCGATAAAAAGGCAATGGATGTAGTCTAAGTGTTTGTTCTCAAAGTTATAGCATTTTCGTCTATCAATTAAAGAGAAAAATTGAAACAAAGACAATAGACTTACAAAGCTTTTTAAAGTGAATGGGAAGAAGAGATAATTGCAGAGTTGAAGTAATGGATTCATGAACACAAATTTAAACATTGAGAAAGTGTTTCTCTTTGAGTTGTGTGTCATTGGCCTTTCAAAACCGAGTTTGTTTAAATGTAACATCACACCTTCTTCTTGCACTTTGTCAGTCAGAGGCTGTCTCTTCTTCTTGGTGAGCTAACTAGCTGCTATTTTGGCCCTGGTGTTTAAAGTTTCAGAGGGAGCCAGTAACGTGTGTGTGTGTGTGTACGTGACTGTGCAAGCAGAGTTCATGTCCTTAGCATCTGCCCCAGGACATCAAATGTGCATTTCCCTTCAACTTCTACAGAACAGCTCGCTTCACTCCCATACTGACTCCCGTTATCGGAAAAGGAGGTAAACATGGTTCTATTTGGGTCACGCACAACGAGGCAGCGTGGCACGTTTACACCAGGGACTCACCCGGACTAAGTACTGTTGGCTCTAGCCACTGATCGGAGCATCTCAGGACACTATCATTGACTCTGTAACTGCATGTTTCTGGTTGAACGAGGGTGACTCCGGGAAACACAGTCTTATTGCAAACCCTTTGTGGTGTCCCCCACCACATCACAAGTAGAAAACAAGAACACAGAGAGACGTGAGGTTAAGGAGGGACACGGAGGAGAGCTGCATAGCTCCATTAGGGGTGAGGGATATGTGAACAAATGGAGGCTAAAGTGACCTGCCTCTTTAAGAGGTGGCAGGGCCAGTTAGAGAGACTGTGAAGGAGGACGACCAGAGCAGCTACTGTCACTTCTAATGACATCACAGATCGATTCCTAACCACAAGCCGTGTTTTAGGCCCTTTTAGCCCATCCTTCATTCTTTTAGGCATATGCAATAATTGTGCACAATCCATTGGTAGCAATAAACAAATTGAAATATTTATAATGTACTATTTATAATAACATTGTTAGAGTGCAATATATGTAATAGGAAAAGATCCAATAAAAAATGACACAGACAGAAGAATCGGCCAACATTTTGTTCTGAAAATGTATGCACAATATAAAAGTAATTGAGCCCAGCACACATTAGACTAACCTTTGGAGCTAAGCAATCCCTGTTGTTTATACTGCATTACAGAAACATCCATCAAAATATGTGCTGGCCACTATAAAAAAAAACATCACACCACAGTCATCATATCACTCTGGGAGGGTTTACTGTTTACTGTCAGTGTGTCGTAACGCTTCCTTGTCACTCACTCCTTATCTTGTCATAATACACTTTATTCCACATTAGCAGGGCCTCGCTGACGCACTGTGGCATCGTGGGAGACGGTGGGGCCCGGGCTTTACAGGGCAAAACAAGCTGCACTAATCTGGCCTGATCAGTGACTCATCATCTCATTGGCTCTAAGTTGCTGGGTGTGGCTATTAAGGACAGGGATCCTAAACGCTCCTTCTGCTCTCTGGCTGATTACTCCCCCCGTGACAGCTGGGCTCCACAATGCCACCGCTCTCGGACCTAGTGCAGGTTGTACGAGCTCTGAAATTAATTTCCTTAGGGTTCAGGAAGCATGCGTTGACGAAATGTGTTGACAATGTTAATGGTCATTTGTTCCCATCTTTAGGCAAAGGTAGTAATAGTAGCAGTAGTTATGTAGAAGTAGAAGTAGTAGTTATGTAGTAGTTTTGCAATAGTAGTAGTAGTAGTAAACTCAGCTATCAAGCGATACATGTAGGTCCCCCCATGAGTTGTGAATTTGACCTTGCTTCTTTTACTTTACTGTATGCAGGAAAAAAAAAAAGCCATGCACTAAAACACAAGTGCAACATTATCATTGTGTTGTGTGTTCACTCCCTGGTACGATGACTATCACCCCCAGATGACGAGCACAGCGCAGTGACCCCGGCTCATGTTTGGCTGGTGCCGTGTGCAGATTACTGTAATGCTGATTAATTGAAGTGAGGGTCAGCAGCAGGGTTCAGTAGCGTCATGTTGCCTCCACGCGCCCCGAGGAAGATGTACTCGCCAGCGCCCGGCGAGTAAGTGGGATGCCCTGTGTCGGCGCCGCGGGGGGTCAAAGGTTAAGAAATACCTTCCACAGTTTACAGCCGTGTCGGGGGGGTGGCCCAGGGTTCCACCCCCCCGACTTACCCTTCGAGCAACCTCTGCCCTATCCTGTTTGGCTGTCTCTGGGGTTAATTCCATGTCCTGAAGCTGAAACAACAGGATCACAGCACAGCACTAATACTCAATAGACATTGACCTACTTTGTGGGGTTAGACCGTCGGAGGAAAAAAAAAAAACAGATCTGCTGCCCTAATGCCAGCCATGAAAACGATCTAATGGTGCAGCCGCTCTGCTTAATCTGGAGGCAGGCTCATGTTATTAATTTCTCATTATGGGAATGCAGTCCTGCTGATGGGATTAAAATGCTTGCTGGGGATCGCTTTCGTTTGTTGACCTGCCGATAGGAAGACAAAGGCTGTAAACCATCTGGACGGATTCTCGCTCTTTTCTCTGGTTTCTATATGTTTCTGTACCATCTTATTGTTGGTCTCTATGTGAGCGGGGACGAGACCGTTGGGGCTCAGGATCTGATCAGTGATCTGTGATCGGCGGAGTGTCTCCCCGAGAGGTCAACCTGCTCGGCTCGTCTTTATATCTCGTTCCTATTTCTTTAAGGGAACACCAGAAAGAACAAAAAACACATGTACCCACTAATATTCTATTCATCAAAACGGCGAGAGAAACACGTCCTTTTCTGCATGCATAAATTAGTAAGAAATGATTGCTTCAGCAAATGAATATACATGTAGTGCCCATGGCTGAATGTAGATCCAATTCCAAGAAAGAAAATTCAAATTCAGTTTTTCTGGTCCATTAAATCTCCACCAGGGGGCACTTGATCCCTGAAGCGATCAGTGTTTGACAAACCGCCGCACAGTTAACACATGTATTCCAAAAAAACAACAGGCAATAGGGGGGGTTGACTTCTCTATGAGAAACCCAGCCCCAGCACATGCCCCAGCGCCATGATGTCATTTCCTGTTGTATCTGAATCTGCTGTATCATGATGTGATGGTAGTAGATGATGTTGTGATGTAGCACTGGGACATAAGGTGGTGCTGCAAGAATTCCCCTTTAGGGATTCAACACTAGCTGATGGCACCTTAGAGGAATTATTCAATTTCTTTGAGGTTTTGTGTCATACATAAATATGTACACAAAAGTACTACTACCATGCTATGCTTGATCACGGTAGATCCGACATAGTGATTCTTAACTCTACATAGATTCATGAATATGAAAACCTAGGCCTAGACGAACAGGTAGCCCTGGCCGTATTCACTTGAATGCTTCCCCAAATGTGAGAACAATCAATTGTAATACGTCTTCTCTCTTGCTCATTGTTGTAGCACACGTTTATATTTAGCCTCGCCCTTTATTCCTCCTCCAAAAGCAGAAATCTCTCCCTGAGCATATGCACAGAGGCTTACATGTTACCTTTCTTTTTTTCTTTTCATCAATCTATCACAGCAAATTTGGATATGAAAGCAAGGATTCAAATGGCTGAATAAGCATAAAATATGTCTAAACCTCAGGCATTCAGCAGGCCTAATAAAACAATGGTGACATGTGATACATCATCTAACCCATTACCAGTTAGCTGCACGGGACGAGATGGAAATATGCAGCATGTTGACGGATCAGAGCAGCAATTTGCATTACCCTGTGGTACTCTCTGTCCCGGCAGGAGCACTGGAATACATGTTATGTTTGATACATGCATACCCCATGCACTTTCAATTGTGCTTGGGTCTATTATTCCATATTTATAAAATGGCAAATCAATACTGCATTTGTTTGTTCTAGCAGATATTATTATTGCTATAATTTGTGTTGGTTTTTGTGCCTAAAGCATGCATTCCTAGATATGTGTGTTGTTCAAAATCCAATCTGCTAATTAGCGGCATTAAATGTATTTATTTTAAATGCAACATGGCTAGATTAAAATGAAATACCTTGTGTATTTAAGTTCAAACCGTAAACCCTGGAGGGCCCCGCGTCATAAATTATTTACGAGCAAAAGGCATGATGCATCTTTTAAGGTGTGCAGTCATTGCAGAGTGCAGAACCTACAAATGTCATGTCCTCTCAGGATCAAAAGTAATTGGTCAGGCTGCAGCGAGTGCCGGGGTGACGCCAGCTCAGCCCGTGTAACTGACTCAATTGACATACTCTGCACCGTGGCCATGAGCTAATGCTAATCGCTAATAGCCCCCGCTGCACAGGCCAGTGCAGTCCAGAGCTTAAGCTAAACACTAGCCGGGCTTCTGTCCATTTGTTGACTATTGTTGTTGTTCTTCTTCATATTAATTACGTCTACGTATGTAAAGCCAAGTCATTTAGCATAATTGCGAGGCCAAAAACATTAACATATAGGCTACATTAACGCTTAACACCTTAGTGTGTGTGTGCTGCATTTACACAGTGCTATCGTAAAAATGATACATCGCACTTCCAGCGAAGCGTTGTTTTTCATTCCGTGGTGACAGTGCATGCAACACTTTCTTAGGGGGTGGGGGGGGGCGGGTGGGGGGGTTGGGGGGGGGGGGGGGGGGGGGCATGCAGCCAAGCTAAGTATTCTTGTGGTGTAGGAGAGCCGTGGAGCGTAAAGTTGGAGTTCGGAGGTCATGAAGCCTGGAGGAGGTGTGGCTCTGTGGTGGTGGTGCTGGTTTCCAGGCCTTACAGCTGCACGCATAACAGGGAGCTATGATGAGGAGAGAGAGAGAGAGAGGGAGGGAGAGAGAGAGGGGGAGAGAGAGAGAGAGAGGGAGGGGGAGGGGGGAGGGGGGGGAGGGAGGGAGGGAGAGTGTGTGTCAGTCAACTCACCCGATGCTCAATGGTCACAAGAGAGCCATGTTGTTTTTGCTGTAATTGCCGTAGCAGACATGTTTGTTTTTAGGGTTCAAGCCCACCATGTTGTTGTTTGTATCCGTTGTTTTCTTGGCATGAGGAAAAATAAAATGAAAGTGACAGCTCAAATGTAATCTTCTGGGAGAGCCAAGTCGGACAACTCAGCTATTCTTCGAGTAATTAAGCTATCCGGTCAAAATGATTCCTCTTAAAAATGTTAAGACCAAACAACATTCCCACAATGGCATCACATTAAATGAAATGCATAAATTAGAGACAAAAATGCATCTTATTTTTCAGGACAACAGGAAAACTGTTGTGCGACTCTGATGTGATGTGACTCACGCGTCGTTAGGGAGGCTCCGGTCTCTGCTTCCCCGTGTGACGCACAGAGGTGTTCTTTGACGCTGCAGATGGCGCCGCCTCTAAAGAACACCAACGGTCGCAGCCCCGTCAGTGGCTAAGTAGGTCACGGGACTATACATGACCCAGACATGGGTCTGGCCCCAAGGGTCATGGGCCAGTCAGGCATGAGGTGCCAACCGAGCGCCTCTGATGTGACTCCCAGTGAGGTGGCCCGGCCTCAGAGTGGCGCCCCTGGGTGCTCCATACATAGAACAGTCGTGGAGGAGCACCGCCGGGTCGGCAGGGGGCACGCGTCAAGGCCAGGGTGCCATGCTCGGAGTGACACCGACACCCTTCAGTCTCACCCACTTGTACTGCACTGACTCCCCGTAGCTCTCCTGAGAGAGAGAGAGAGAGAGAGAGAGAGAGAGAGAGAGAGGGAGAGAGAGAGAGAGAGAGGGAGAGAGAGAGAGAGAGAGAGAGAGAGAGAGAGAGAGAGAGAGAGAGAGAGAGAGAGCTGTGCTTAGGGGTGAGAAAGAGAGAAAGAATAAGAGATGTTCTTAGGAGTCTTTGTGTGTGTGTTTGTGTGCGATAGAGACTGTGTGTTGATATAATGCTTATCGTGTGTGCATACAGTTGTTCCTCATGGCAGCTTAAGATTAAAAAGGCTTATCATACATTTAATAAAGGCTGTTTAACTCCAAAACAATGAACATCTTCCTATGGAGTTAGTAATGATTGGCTGAGCAAACTTCTCCTGACCAAATTCAAGCCAACATCCTGACTCCATAACCTATCAGGTGGTATAGGCTCAGTCCCTTAGTGGTTCAGTGAATTGACCCTTGATCCTCGGCAGAAACATGGTCCTCTTTTTCAGGGTCCTTCAGACATGAAGAAAATACAAGAAATGTCAACCAAATGGAGTCTGGATGGACAGACTCTATCAAATCTCTGAGATACCTTTATCGAGGGATGCAGGTGCTGGGCATTGAGGAGCAGACGATTGTTGCTCAAGGACGCTAAGAGGTGGACTGAGGCCACTGGGAATCTGTGGCTCCTTTCTTCAAGAGGAGGCGAACCCTGCTCCCATTGAGCTCTCCCATGACTTCGCCGGGGCAAGTGGCACAGGAGGCAGCACAGGTCGTCTGGGGACCAGAAGGGTTGCTGGTTTGATCCTTGACTCCTCCTAGATAGCTGTGGATGTGTTGCTGAGCAATGCGCCTAACCCTGACTTCTGCAGATGAGCTGGATGTTTCCCTTGCCTGGATGACTCCCCCCCTTTGTGTCTGTGTGGGTCAATGTGAGATGCTAGGCGTCAAGCGCTTTGAGAGGCCACAGATCTGAAGAGCACGATATATATACGCATGAAGTCTGTTTACCCATTCCAATCCTGACGTTTGTGGTTAGAAAGCATCCAGTGCTGTGAGCCGGCTGGTCTGCGGGTTGTACCTGGGCTAATCCCTGCTGCGTGTTGACGCGGAGATAACGTTTTATTTGATCAGTTGTGTCCCACTGGGAGTTGAATCACGTTTTCAACCACAGTAAAGGACGTCATATTATAACAATGATATGAATCAGTGAGATAAAGATACAGGATATAATGCTGGACACAATCACAAAGAAATACACTGTAAAAGATGGGATTTAAAAAGGTTTTGTCTTTAAAGTCCCAAGTGCATTGTGGTTCATTGAATTTCATGCTATTACGAATCAATACCAAGAATTATGGTCACACAGGATCTAATCAAGTTCAGAATCAACCTGAGAAAGAGCAGTGTAAGCCGATCTCAGGCACTTCAACACAGTTAAACACAAACTAAACGAACCCCCCACACACACACACACAAACACACCCACACACACACACCCCGCACACGCATACATGCAAACACCCATGCACACACACACAGGCACACATGCACTGCAATTGGGCAATGTGGGACAATCCCTGGTCTTTCTATTATTTTGTCTTGTTAACCGTCAGCTATTCGCACTTTCGGGAAGTCAGATTCATAAGAATAATGTTTTATCCCGTAGTGTGGAGCCAACAGGTCAGGGAAATGTGAAAGCATTAAACCAAATCAAATGAGCATAAAACCATCGGGGTAGCAGGGCCAACTACTGCAGCGGCAGTCGGCACTGTCCTCCTTATTGATTGCTCTCCCTGTGACCCAACATTTTTCCTTTTGAGCAGACAAAACCCACAGAGAAATACTGTTACCTGGCCTACCTACGGCCCGCTGATGGAAATAATAGTAATACAAGCAGCCGAAAACATCAGGCTGTCATTACCCTCACCCCAGGAGCAGCATAAACGCCCTTTCTGGGAGATTGACTGGAAAGGGGACCACAGGACACAAATAATAACACGCCACAAACCCTGCTTACCTTTTTCCAACCGGGGTTGACGGACCTGGAAGTATTTTTTTGTATTTTTTATTGTCAATGGTAAATGCGACAATATCGTTACAAATAAATATCTAAATGTATGACATTGGAAAAAAAAATAGTAGTACATTGGTAGGTAGATTGTGAGTCTAAACTGGACGCACAGAGAAAGTTGGTCAGTCAAGATGCCAAACCCAAATCTCCCTAGGCTGAAAAGTTTGACTAGCAGGGGATATTAGAAGGCGATCTTAATTAATTCAAATGACCTCTGTAGCCCCAAAGCGATCTTTAATCCAGATTGGAACATCTTTATTGATCTTGGAAATGCCTCAGTGAACACCCAGTGCTTATCTCAGCACATAAAGGCTCTCTTGTGATGAACCACTATTTAATTAGATGACAATCACTGTTAACAATGCACAGCCAACATTACTAAATTTGCACATTAGCGCTGGCAGTGATAAATCTCACCATTTTAGCAGAGACAACTCGCATTCTTCACTTCACTTAATTTCTCACAAGACAAACCAATATTTGTATTCATTATGTATGGGTCAATGCCCAAGTAAGGTTAATGCCCATCCTTATTTGTACTGGCTTAAAAATACATGCTTTTATTTGTGTGATATATATTATATTATGAGAAAAGTTATTTAATCAACACACCAACATTGGTCTGACATCACTAGACACTGGAAATTTTATCTGAAATGTAAAAGTTGGAATCGCTTGTGTTAAAATCTTATCATAATAAGAAATAGCATTGTATTTTTCGTCAAGGTAGAAAGGACTGAAGCTCCATCTGCAATGTTTCAAATGTCCACTTGATGGCACTGTACGTTCCGCGTCCTGTAAAATGCCTTGCTCAAAGTTAAATTATTTACCAAATAAATAATACATTTTGTACTGATAAAATTGAAAAGCATTTCCGAAACATTGTTTTGAGGGAATTAAATGAATTAACGTGCTTTCTGAATGATGATTTAATTAGAGTAGTAAATTGGTTATCTGTTTCCGTATTGTACACAGATATGTGTACCCCAGTTCAAGACTCCATGTAATTTCGAGTAACATTGTTTTTCAATTTTTTTTGTGTAATTAGCATTTTGTACCATAATGACTTTTGTAAGCCGACGCTCAGGCAAATTAAATATTTGGCAACAAAAGCTGAGAATGAATAAGTCCATCAACAACGCTACGGTGAGGCCCAGTATTTTTGGTACGGGGCATAGGTGGAGGCCAGGGGCTAATGGCAATGAGGGATTTGTCAGTCATCCCTACATTTAATAATCCCAACCTCTCCATTTTCCACTGTTTGTTTATATTAACCTCTGTTTGAACCCACTTTAGCTGCAGCCTCTTTGCCAGAAAGTTCAGTGAACATTCAGCACAGAAGCGGAGAGCATGTCATCTCCAATCTATTAGCCCACAGGGGAGATCGCACCATGCAGCAGTCTCTTCTCTGCCTCTTGCATGCTCTCTCTCTCTCTCTCTCTCTCTCTCTCTCTCTCTCTCTCTCTCTCTCTCTCTCTCTCTCTCTCTCTCTCTCTCTCTCTCTCTCTCTCTCTATCCCTCTATCCCTCTCTCTCTTGCTCTCTCAATCTCTCTCATTCTCTGTCACTCTTTTCCCTTGATCTCTCTTTCACACTTTAGCTCAATCTTTCTATCGCTCACTCTCTTGTTCTGTCTTTATCTCTCTCTCATTCTCGCTCTCTTGCTTCCTTTTTGTATCTCTCTCTCTCTCTCTCTCTCTCTCTCTCTCTCTCTCTCTCTCTCTCTCTCTCTCTCTCTTGCTTACTCATGCACAAACACACACACACACCCACACACACACATGCGAGCCAGGCATTTTACATACTGACGGTGCATGTAACTGAGATTATTGATACCATGGCCTGAACACAACCTCCCCCCTTCACTCATGCCCTAATCATTTCATCATAGCATGTGCTTTCCACGCTGTTTTAACACCACTTACAATGAAACAGCAGAAGGCTATAGTGCAGATGGCACCCCCACCCCCCATCCCCTCACAGAATGAAAATGGAGAGGGACTACAGAAGTACAGAAGTGTGTTCTGTAGTTGATGCATTGCGTTTGTACAGCAGTAACAAACTCAACATCAATGGCAAAAGGTCACTAGTCCAAACAAAATAAAAGATTAAACGATTCAATGAATATAAAGAGGATCATCTCTTTCCAAAACAGGGCCCTTGATACTATACGGAAACATTACTTACATTACGTAAGTAATGTAAAGTTTATTTTGGGAAATTGTTCATCCCGTAATAAAGCCAGCATGTTTGGGAAGACATGGTACCCCTTAAATAGGGGTACCCCAGACTTAGATATCAAGATGAATCTTTCATTTGATATAATATTGTGCTATCATTTATTTCACCTGATAAAGATCTCCCTCCATTCCTCATTGGCTACTTTGCCCCTGGTTAGGATTAACTGAGTGACTATTTGCCACTTCAAACTCTTATTTTTGTTGCCTCGGAAAACAAAATGAGAAAAAAAAGAATGTTATGAAGGAGCATGTCTTAACAAGATAAGTCTGAATCCCCTCATTAAATATCTTTATTGTGGTCATGCCCCCCCCCCCCTCCGTCCCCGCAGCCCCTCCTCATTCTCTTTCCAAATTGACACTTCTAAACGTGATGTCGCCTCTTGGTTTCGTATAACCCCGAGCCGAACCGTACCGCCACTCTGCCTGATCATATTCAGCGGGCGCCCGGCTCGGCCGTGTGTCTCCTACGGCGTGTTCAGATGAATATCCCTCTGTGGGCTTTAAGAGTCTCACTCAGGGAAAGTACAGATTAATGCACGCATTTCATGAGGGGAAAAACCTGAGGGGTTGATGAGGGGGAGGCTGGGCCAGCCTCAGCACACCCCGCTCACTTCATTCACTCCCAGGCTAAAGGAAGTAATTAGAGAGGAAAGTCGTATTCATCTGCAGGTGAAATCGACTGAACCTCCTGTGCTCGCTTATGTATGAGAGGGAGGTTATGGTTATGAGCAGGGCTTTGTTACCAAAGTCCACTCCATTTATTTTCTTCCTCGATCACAGGATAAGTAAGCACTAATTATTATTTTTTATAGTGCGTTTAGGAAACAAAAGTAAACGATGATGGAAGGTGCTTAAGGCAATGACTGGAGAATGAGAGAATGGCAACTCAGTGTCTCACCAGATGTGTGAAAGCAATGCCGCTGCAGAGACCACAACATTATTATATTATGTTGGTGACATTTGAGTGACTTAACACAAGAAATATGAACAACAATATAACAAAGACAAATACTTTTTTTAATTAAAAGATGAGTTTAAAGCAAAAGCAGAACACCCTAGCGAGGACCTAAGAAACACCTTGATGGCGAGAAGAATGAGATCAAATAGCTGACCGTTGAACTTCCTGTGCAGATCCTGAACGTGAACCCTCTTACGTCTCCACAAGGTATTTCACGCGCATCAGGGGGTTAAGCGCCGGCGCTACGGTGTGTTTGTTTCGGAGCCGCTTCCTGTCGCCACCAGTAAGCCGCTGCAACGCGCGCTGGAAGTCAACGTATAAAAGTTTTATGAAGCTCTGAGTTCTTAAGTGGTCTGTCCCAGCTTTGCAGTAGCCCGCAGCCTTGCAGGATGTCTGCTTATATTCATTTCATGGAGTTTAAGGGGTCACCAAACTCATTTGGAGATTTATTTTTCCGGTCTAAAAGAGAGCCAGCGGGCCCTCTGTTCTGCAGAGCTCTGAGCGGCTGGGCGCCGGGGTGCCTGAGTGTACGCGGAGCACCAGGAGGCTCACACAGCGGCGGGGACAGGGCGGTGCATCTGAAGTGAGAAGGGCTGGTGAAGGGATGACGCTTTGAAATGAGACACGCTTTGTACTGCAAAAAAAAAGTACGGTGAAAGTGCTGGTGTTTAATCCGTCTTGTCTTGGGCGACTAGTGGGTCAAAGTTGGTGCGTGTGTGTGTGTGTGTGTGTGTGTGTGTGTGTGTGTGTGTGTGTGTGTGTGTCTGTGTCTGTGTGTGTGTGTGTGTGTGTGTGTGTGTGTGTGTGTGTGTGTGGGGGGAGGGAGGGAGGGTTCTGGGGAATGCTTTAATCACATCCCGACAATAGACTTCTAAGTAGTAAGCAGCTTAGCTGCATAGCAGAGAGACTGATGGTGAAACTGAGATGATCGTCACATCCGTTTTTTTCTTTTCATAAAACAAGAACAATGAGATGTGAAAAGCCAACTTTGTCTAGAAATCGGTATTATTTATATTTTTCACCAATCGGTGCCTTACACAGTTTTCAAACATTGTCCTGTAACAGATTAGTTATATGTTTGAACATTAACAAAACTAGAGGAATTGACCGTCGTAGGGAGTGTGTTGCTATTCCCCACCTCCTGTGACCATTGAGATTAAGCGTGGAGGTTAATCTCATCTGGGTGTCCCTCTAGTTTCCTATCCCTGCCAGCGCTGGTCTCCTCAGCCCCGTCTCATTCTCAGTAGAGACACGTACGTACGGCGGCCAGCCGGCGCTCTCTGACACCGCCGGGTCCGTGGCGGGCCCCCTCTCCCAGGGAGAGTGCTCAGAAGCCGTGAGGTTTGCCCGTCTGTGGGGACCGGGGCGCTGGTCAGCCGGGGCGGGGTGGCGGGGGGCGCTGGGTGATTAATTGATGGTCACATCCTGCTGACTCCTGCCCCAGCGGCTGCTTTGATGAAGAGGGATTAGGTGGTGTGCTGCGGAGGCTCAGCTGATAATGGGAGATGGGAAGTGGAAATGCCCGTGTCACGGTCCCCGTCAGGGGTCTCACTGAAGGGGGGCCGCTGCGCTCATGGACCCCGGCCGCGTCGGGAACCTAAGGGGGAAACTCCTGTTTGTGTTTACTGTTCGCTCGCTCGTTCCTAAATTCATGGATGTTTATTTGATTGTTTTATTGTTACCGCACGCATAAGCTGCACACTGTGGCAGCGTAGCGACACACTTGCGTCTGGCGCTGCTGCCTTGTGTGGTTTAGGAAGGACTTTCATCCATCTGAGCCTTTATTTAGCCCCACAATCCTGTCGTGGCTCCCTGAACTGAGATCAGTCTGCACTTTTCCCAAGGGAAAACAGTAATGTCACATGCAGGCTTGGCACACCCATAATTCACACTGGAAACCAAACCTATTAAAAATGACTACTTACCATAGACGAGATGTGTCCTTCACTGTTGCAACCTTCACATTCAGTATTTCCTCCAGCCGTGCACAGACAAATGTACACCCACAAATGTGCATGTGCGCGAGTACTTGTGTGCGTTGAAAGGTGTGCCGCACACGTGCGCATGCTTGCACGCACAATCGCAGAAGCTGTGCATAGCTGGGTGTGTTATTTTTCATGTTCTGCCATTTGCCATGGCGTTGTCCTCACTGGGAAACTCCTGATCGTAACCTTGAAATCAACAACCTTGAACTCAACAAAAAGCACGGCTGTTTATTGCAATAGCAGAGTATTTCAATCGTTGCACAGCGATATAACAACACACTCAGCTAATCACGTGGGTCAGAGAATCGATTCTGATGGATTCTTTCTTTTAAAGTTATATTGTACACACCATAACCGAGTGGTCGCTTTTAGTACGAGTCTGATGATAATAAGGCCGTGGTGTCTGCTCTTTTCGATACATATGGTATGTGTGTCATATATGTAATTAATCAAAAACACGCAAATATCTCTTTTTAAGGGCAGATTCCTTGGCACCTCAAAAAAATGCAATATACGCACATTAATTCAGCGAGTCTTGGTATTATAGCACTGAGTTGAGATGGTGTTACAGTGTCAGAAATACTAGAGTGCAGAATCAATTTCATGTGGCAAATAAAAAAGAAGTGCATACGACTTGATTTATATTTCCCTACTCTATTGAACTATACAGAGGATCTCTCCACCTTGACCGCTCTATTAAAGTGGGAAGCCAAAGTTATCAATTGACGGAAAGGGAAGAAGGGAAAAAGTCTCTGCAGCGAGCCATGCCTTCGCCAGCCTAATGGATCAAACAATGCTGCAAAGAGCAAGCGAGAGACAGATGGAGAGACGGAGAGAGATAGAGCGGTTGAGAGAGACGGAGAAGGAGGGGGCGGGAGAGATGTTGATTCCACTGTATGTGTTTGACTGATTATGCATTTTTTTTTTCTCCATTAGCTATTCATAGAAGATAGATTCATCATTCCAATTTGTCAAGCCTGCAAAGATTTCAATTAATTATGTGCAGCCAAAGACTCTGGGTGTATTAGGCCCCCCCTGTCAGTGTGAGTCTGAGTTCCCCCCACCATTTACTGGACTCAAAATACAGAGAGTAGCAGAGTGGTGCCCGGATCCACCAGTAATTAATTTGATGAATGCCTTAGCAGCGCAAATAGTGGCAGCCGTGTGTCTTTTCATCAGACAACCGCAACCAGTCTCTGGTACTCTTGCTGCTAATTTGAAACGCTGGGGGGGGGGGGGGGGGGGGGGCTCGGCTGTGTAGTGGACTTGTTCGGGGGCCGCGTCTATTATTCAACCACCAGGCGGGGTGGCTGAGCCCCCACCCCGTGTACGGGAGGTGGGAAGGGGAGCCAGGGTGATGTCCTTCTTTCAACTTTGTCCTTGAGGGCGAAGGAACCTGCTCCACTTAGGGACCAGTTTGTTGACTTTGTGGCTTGAACTTGATAAGAGGAGCAGTAAGATGAATGAAAGACGTGTGTGTGTGTGTGTGTGTGTGTGTGTGTGTGTGTGTGTGTGTGTGTGTGTGTGTGTGTGTGTGTGTGTGTGTGTGTGTGTGTGTGTGTGTGTGTGGGTGGATGGGTGTTTTTATATCTGTGTGTGTGTGTGTGTGTGTGTGCGTGTCTACAGCTGCTGCTGCTGCTCCTGCAGTATTCCCCAGTGCTTATTACTCGGCGAAGCGCACATACTGTTTGGGAAACGTGAGTGATCAGCACGTGGATGAAGAGACGCCCACCCTTCCACTTCTTCTGAATTTCCAATTAAAGAAGAAACAAATGTGTTGGAATTTATTGATTGATTAAGTGGAGATGCATAGTAGAACATGTGATCGGGTCACTTAAAAATGATTGATCATATTATTGTTATTAAGTAAATGTGCAGCTATTTCAGATTCACGCTGTCAATGTCAAACAGAGCCTGAGTCAAAGAAAAGATAATACTATTATTAACATCACATGGACCAGTGCCACACATCCTTCATATCCACTTTTTCCGAAGTGGATGAGCCTCATTATAAATCAGGTCGGTCTCTGGTACAAGAACATAAATCAGCGGAACAATTAGATAATTACCGTAGCACCATGGAGATGTTTTGCTATGAACTGTGCAGGGGAGTAGAGAACTGAAATGTAAAAGAGCACGTCCGCTGTCAACAGATCAGCACCAAACGAGAGCACAGAGGCAGACGGCCAATTTACAACATTAAAAAGATTCTTGCAAAGTCAATCTGCTCATCATAAGTTATCGTCGGGTTGTTCTGGCTCCATTACCGACATAAATGGCGATGATTTGTGATTGTTTGTCGCTCTTGTTGTTATTGTCAGGGCGGCTATGCACAGTTTGTCTGACTAAACACTGGTCAAGGACCTCTCCCCCACCCCCACCACCAGCGCCGCGGCCGCGGCAGGACTGCGCGGTCTGCCACTGACCCCTAGCGTTGCAGAACATGCTCAACCTGAACTGCCACTCACTGCTCTGCCACACCAATTATGTCCCCGGCCCCTGATCACCCTTAGGCCCCGGGCTGGCTGAGATCCAGAGGCAGGGGTCCCATTGACCCCAATTGAAGGTGTCATGTCACATGATTCCCAGAGTCGTGCAGATGCTCTTGTTCCGCCCGTGATGGTCGGTCATTCATATTTGTCTCTGGGTTCCCCCTCCTCACAGCTCTTGTTGTTTGCTCCATTGCTCGATGGTTTCTCCCGTCGCCCTGTCGCGGGCCTAGCGCGGGGGCTGGGTGCGTGTGGCGCGGGGCTGGGTGTGTGTGGCGTGGCTGCACTGCCGCGCTGCCCCGGCTCTTCAGAGAGTGCCGAGGCACCGGGACACAGGCCCCGATTGAGGTCACGGCACGGGAGTGGAACCGTGCGGAACAGATTGTTGTGGAGCCTTCCGGGCTTCGGTGGCACGTGTTGATTGCAGAGCCAGCACCACCTCCCCCCCCCCCCCCCCCCCCCCCCCGCACACACCCCCACACCCCAATCTTCACCTCCTCCTCCGTCCGCCTCTGCCTCCCAGCTGCGCTGACAGCAGCCCTGCGGCCATGAGGTGGGAGTCGTGGGCGTCTTCAAAGGGCTTTTATTTCTCTCTTCTTTTCCATCCACGTAAGGAAGGCTTTCCCCTGAAAACCTGTTCGACCGCACTCCCTGTGGGGTCGTAGTTACCGCTTGGGATTGCAGCTTCCAAATTCCAAGAATGTTACAGTACATAGGTTAGATTAGAAGATGTAATTCCTGCATAATGAAACACTGTAGCGCTCTAACTCAAGCAAAGACTAAAGATGCTTTGCGCTAAGCTGCACGGACTCCATTGAACACAATGTAAATGTCTCATTAGATCTCTGCCTCCAAAGGGCTTTAAATAGATACGTAAGCCTCTCTGCGTAAGCCCCATCTGCTCCCCCTATATTCCCCTGGTGAAGAGGCAGTGTTTTAAGGCAAAATGGATCTTTTAATAATGTCGTGACCATCACCTGACCCGTAGCATGGGTACGTTAGTTCAAGCGGGGTCACGGCGGGGGGGGGGGTGAGGTTGCCGGTGCTGGTTGGGTGGGTGGGTGGGAGAATGGGGGTGTGGCTCCGTATGACCATGTATGTGGGAAGAGGTGTGGCGTGGGTTTTGCGGTTCAGCTGGTGGGCGACGGGAGCGCCACAGGAACGAGATGCACACACACGTTCCACCATTCCAGACGTCGGACCGTGGGTCCTCACCCTAAGTGGTGGTCGCCCCGTTCCTCCGCGACCAGCGGCGGCCGCCCTGACAGCAGAGTGACCCCAGCTGCTGCTCACTTGATTGATATCCTTACAGACAATCAGCTTTTTCTTTTTTTCATCCCGGCGCAGTGGTGGCTGCGTAGTGCGGCGTAGGGAGCGGGGGGGGGGGGGGGGGGGTTGGTGCCAATGCAGAAGAAATGTCACACCAGGGAACCCAGCGAGGCGTGAAGCCCCTTTTCCTGACGAGTGTGGGGGTCACTGGCTCCTCCCCGCCCCCTCTCCGCCCCGGGTGGAATGAGCTAAGTGATTTTGGACCTCTGCCACTGATCCGCCGGAAAGGGGAATCAAAGCGTACAGCCACCATAGGCCCAGCACGGCAGTAGGCAGGGCAAGGCTCTGCACCGGACACAATGAGAACCAGGCTGGTTTGTTTTGGTTTGGTTGGTTCGGTGGCTCAGAGTCATCTTAATGAGATCAGGGTGCCAATGGGAGGGGACAGACTAGGGACCACAGTCACCTGCAGATCCTGAGCTCGGTTCAACGTTGCTTATGGCGCGGCGGTGGCATGTTCTGCAATTGTTCTGCAGATATCTGGTTGGTGCTGATATTCTTTCTCCAGAGACCTGTAGGTTAAGTACAATGTTTTATTGTACAGTATGACTGTATGGTTTGTGTATGGGATGCCATGCAGTCATGACAGGTGGTCCATTCAGACCCTGCCCCCCCCCCCCCCCCCCCAGTGACACCTTAAACAGCTGACCCAATGGGCAGTAAGCAGCACCGTTGCCTCAGAGCACCAGAGATAATAAGCAGAAATGTCAGAATGTCAAATGCAAAAATGTCTTATTTCCAGGGGTTTCCTCCCGTTTGCTCTCATCTTCAAAGAGACATGTGGGTGAGGATAATTGGAGACCTTCACTAGCCTCCGAGAGTGTGTGAGTGTGTGTGTGTGTGTGTGTGTGTGTGTGTGTGTGTGTGTGTGTGTGTGTGTGTGTGTGTGTGTGTGTGTGTGTGTGTGTGTGTGTGTGTGTGTGTCTCGGTTGTGTGTGTGTGTGTGTGTGTGTGTGTGTGTGTGTATGTGCGTGCGTGCACGTGCTTGTGAATAAATGTGTCTTTGACCCACACAAAAACATTAATGTAGTAAAATGACACAGCAGAGGAACAACATATTTTTTTCTGCCACCACTGAACTATGAGCTGAGCCCAAATATTCGAAATTAAAAATATTGGAATAGATAACCCTAACCCAGATTTTTCATGCCTTTGCATATTTTTGAACCGCAGGTATGAGGTAATGTTACATGTCGTCCAGCTATCCCAGTGACATCCCATGGATAAAATAGAATACTTATAAGGGCTTAAGACATCCAAGTGCAAGAACTCTTCATGTGTCCGCTTCATTTAAGGTGACGGTAGTGTCACCAGATTGCCAAACATGGGATTACTGAACCACCGACGTTAAACTAAGAATATTATATTTACAATATTTATCAAATATTCTAGGGTTCTCCCCAGGATTTAGTATTTCATGGTGGCATTCAAATACTTGGTTGCGGCCGTTGAAATGACAGGTTGCAGCAAGTGGGGGGGTAATAGGGGTTTTCATACTCAAAATGCTTTGCAAATTTCGAAAAAAAGAAGCGCATCCATCCGCGGAAAACACTGGCTCAAAGGACGCAACAAAATCGAAAACAGAAATGCCACAGCACAGCTGCAAAAAGCCGCACCACAGCCGAAGAGAGCGCCAATTTTATGATTATTATTATCATTATACTTAAAGGAGGTAAAATGGATTTGGGATATGTTTGGTATGAAAACGAGTTGGAATGTTCGTTTTGGAGCAAAAAAGCGCCTGTGGACGCATTTTTAATTGGGCTGTTTTTAGCCGATTCTATCAAAACGCTATAAACTTGGAATGATAGGGGCATGTGTTATGGTAAAAACTAAATCGCTATTTTAAACCACTTAAAAGGCTAGAAGTAGCCCGACATTTCTTTGGTAGTATAATAAGGGTTTTAACATATAAAATGAGGCATTGATAACTTTGTAACTGTACAGATTGTTTATTAAAAAGGACATTTTATACACACAATACCATCAGTAGTTCACCTGTCGACGCCATCTTGTTTTTAAGACCTGATAAGTAGATTGACGAACACAGAGATTTTGCCATCTGTCAACAACACGCAAGAACTGTGTTAAAACAACGATTTAGTTTTTACCATAACACGTGCCCCCATCGCAAGTGTACAGCGTTTTGGTAGAATCGGCTAAAACAGCCAACCTAAGAATGCGTCTGTACGCGCATTTTTGCTCTCAAACGAACATTCCAACTCGTTATCATACTAAACATATCCCTGATCCATTTTACATCGGATTTCTTCTTTAACTCATACAGTATAGGATGTAGATAGCTTGTGCTTTAGTTAAAAGCTAACGTATAAAAGATTACCTTTCACTTGTGCAAGGCTTATCGGCATCAGCAATAATATGATATTGCCACACGAACTGCAGAATGCAGGTTGAACCCACAAAAGGACGATACGTTTGGATAAAACTTCTCAAACTGTCCAGAACTTTCCTCTTCCACATGTGTAGGCGATAGCAGCCTGCTGGCAGTAGTAACTGGTCAGTTTCATTGACAGCATCCGTTCCCGCTCACTTCCATTGTGTTGTGTCTTTTTCTTTTGCTTTGTGGTGTTTGCAAGGGGCTTTGGTTATACAGTTAGTTCGCCATGTCTCAGCCAACTTCGTTTTCATAATGAATCATGGCTAATAAGCAGCTAATTCAGTGTTTCATCAAAGGCAAAAGATGCAAAAAAGCTTCACCTACCAATAATATTGGACTTGTATTTCAACAAACATGAATAGAATAGGTAGCCATCAGCAGATTACGATAGACTATGCAGCAGTAGTCCCCACCATATCCGTATATTCCAATATTAATTTGGAAATCCCAACGCATATTCAAAAAAACTATTTATTCGGGCCAGTCCTACACTGAACACACAGAAATCCCAAAGCCTGTGTTCCATTTAAAACACTTATTAATATTGAAGAGTATCCAGCCTGGTGTGATAAAAGTAAAGTAAATAAAAGGGTGTTATATGTATTACATTTTTAGGGTACATAACTTTTACAGAAGAAAATAGATCAGAATTTCCTCCTAAAATAACCAATGTGAAAGTGAAATAAGATAATTTTTTTCAATTTACATATTATAACCTATCCCCGCTATGTCTAGCATCCGTGATTAAATGTGTTCATATTGTCTTCCCTGTTTGCCACATTTAATTTATCAAGAAGGGTACACACACACAGACCTACACACTTACACTTCCTACTTGCAGAAGCATCAGCATCAGCATCAAGTGTCACACATTCACAGATTATAGGTCACCCGATATAACAACATATAACCTGTCTACGTAGGTCCTTTTAGTAAATTTGATCATATAGCCAAACAGTTTTGGTTCATTATATTATCAGCGTTTAACACAGAAAGTGCAACCCCATATGTAAAAAAACATTTGTTAAACTATCATGGATAATATATACAGGGAATGTTATTTCAATGTACAATTATTTATTTATATGTGCCAAAAAGAAAAAGGTTTTTTTAGAGACAGCAAGTTGCTGTGGCAGGCTCATCACTGCGCAGGGTAATAAGGTCATAGCAAAAAATAACCTCGGGGCACGTTTTCCTGCAAATGTGCAGAAACACACACACTCACACACGGACACACACATACACAGTGTACCCACACAATAACACTCGCTCACACACTGTCCCGGCCTTATGTTGTAGAATCCAAACCAATCGAGTCAATTGCCAGAAAACATGACATGACCTTTCAGATTCACTGAACATCAACCATGAGCGAGACTGGCATGCTTTCCGTTCGGGCGCACTGCCTCTGCACCCCACCCCCCCACCCCGCCTACTCTGTCACCCTGAGGGCCCCAAACCATCCACAAATAATTACTCTCGGTGGAGACTGCACTCTCCAAGACAGAGCCAAAAAACTTGACTCTTAATGTTGACCCCCCTCCCCCCTCACATGCTTAAGGTGAACCAACTATTAAATGATCAAGAGTTTTACTATTTAAACAAATTGTTCACTTTTAATTAAAAAGTGAGCAAGGCCAACTCCATTTTCATCATGCCTCATACACCCTGAGGCCAAGTTAACTTTGGCAATCACATCGATGAGTTAGTCAAAAAATCATTTCAAAGGAACTTAATTTCTCAGTGCTGCTTAATTCAAAGGTAATGGATGCCCGGTAGAGGTATCAGTCCATGTTCTGCTGGTTCTAAGGTCATAGAACAGGCCCATAGCAGCACCGTTGAACAGGTTCCCAAACGGTGGTACACCGAGGCACCACGTGGCAGTATTCCAGGAGTCTCAATGCGTTCATATATAGAGCATTTATAAAATGAATGTTGAATCATGGAGATGCAAATATATGTTATCCATTTGAAAGGTTTTTAAAGGCGCAATGGGTCTTTAGGAAGCAAATCACTGCTATAAAAAAATGTCATCTGAATTTATTCGTTTCGAATTCCTCTATGTAAGTTATGGCATTATAAAGTTGTAACATTTCAAAAAAAATATTAATTTAGTTTACTAATTCAGGTACTGTACTTTAAAAAGGGGTAATCAGCTGTTTCAGCTGGAATTTGAACACTATGAGATTTAAAATAATGTGTTTAGGGCTGAGAGTTCGAGGAAGGAGGGGGCCGTGTTACTACCCACGGCAACTTTGCAATACTTTTTAGTCCCGTTATTTTGTATGTGCGATATAGTGATCGGTGTTGTGTATGATATGCATTAAATTCTGAGTTGATCGTTCATGTAGTGTTTCTTAGCCTGGGAACCCGAAGAATCTCGTGAGCTCCAAGGAATGTTTCAGTTGTTCTGCATATAAGTTCTGGCTCCCCTCCAACCTCCCCTCCCATACAAAATGATTTCTGCTGTGACCGACCGATCACAGCGGTTTATCTAATAGGTGGCGGGTAAACTACGATGGTTCAGAGGAGCGCCGTAGAGGCATCTTTCTTGTTGTTCTTGTTGTTCAACAACAAGAAAGATGGCTGCCGCTGATGTATAAAGGACAGTTTATTCCACTATGGAGACAGTGTTAAACTAACTGGTTTCACTAAAAGAAGAAGAAACAACTGCACTTAATGCTTTTGCTGAGAAGAAAGATGCCTTTGCTGCAAGCACGGTTTCTGTTGGTAATTCGTTGCTATGATTGTTTGTAGGCCTATCCAATTGCTTCCAGAGGCCTTCTGGTCTGCGCCCGTTGGTGACGCACCTTGGAAATAAAAAATTGACAGAGGTTCCAGATAATTGAAGAATGTAATTTGGGGAGACTTGCAAAAATATAGGATTTTACACCTTTATTCTCTAAAATACGGTCTTATTTTAGCAACAGCGACGCATGGCTATATTCACGATCATGTAACAAATATTACCATGTTTAAAGCTTTTGGGTTCACTTTCCCTTTAGGTTGCAGATAGTTTAAATAGAAAGATATACATTACTCATGTTCGAGTAGTCAAGAGGACAGGCCTAAGCAATAGAGACTGAATGCAGTCCAACTGCTGGCCTATCAGAGAACGGGCTGTCCATCATGTGATCAAAGAAAACTGCCCCAGAATTAAACCCCAGGATGGCCAACAGAGAGAACGATTGTGCTCCAGTATGTCTGATCGTCATAATTTTGACGAGAGGGGGAGACTTTGCAGGGTCAGACCCAGGGCTCAGTTAGCAGATAGGGGCCAAATGATCAGGTTTATGTTGTTTATGTATGTTCAAACTCAGAGCTCAATAGCCACAACAGAAACAAATCAGCTCAATAAATTTGCATAATTGGGCATAAATTGCTATTATTATGCGACTTTGTATGCAGATATTATTATGCCCTATATACTTTGACCTGACATTTAGGCGGGATTTCTTAAAACAGGGGTGAGCGTTTAGAGGTTAAAACCACTGGACCTGATAAATGAACAGTATTCAGCCCACAGTTGTCACCCCTGTGGGAAAAAGCTGTCATCATGGCTGTTGTGTTGTGTTGAGATGGTTTCTGAACCCCTGCAAACCCCTGTGCTTATTGAGCTCCGGGTTTGAATATACATAAACCACACAAACCGGACAACTTGCCCCCTTCCCAGTAAGCAACGAACCCCCCGGTAATGAGTCTGGAGACCCAGTCAGGGAGAGGGGAAGGAGGTTGGCTCAGAGTGTGGTGTGGTGTGTGTGTGTGTTGGGGGGGGGGGCACGCGATGGTGCTCCCCCCCGTAGAGTCGGGAGGGCAAAGAATTTTATGTGGACCAACTCACGCAATGTGGGGGGGTAGGGGCATATTCTGGAACCGCTGTTTACATTGGCCACAGCAAATGGGAAGAAACAAAAGGCCCGTGCCTCTTAACGGATGGCTCAGATATCCGACTGTAAATGTTGACAAACAGACACATGATCCGACATACTTGTTTTAATTCTGGGGCAGTTTTCTTTGATCACATGACGGACAGACTCTCCTCTGATAGGCCAGCAGCCGGTTCACTTCTGTGTCGATAGCTTAGGCCTGTCCTTGGAATACCCTGCTCCTTCAGTTTTCATTTTCATTTTTATAGCTTAACAATTCTGATCATTATTTTGACGACTTGAATATGAGTAATGAATATCTTATTTAGAATAAATGTTTGCATCTGAATTGGTGAACATTGAACATTTTTTATTCTAAATTGTTTTTTATAAATGTTATCACCGGAAATGCCACATTGTATTTGATTAATAAGAGCCGGATTCAAAATGAATAATCTTATAATTAAGTATGATATTCAATTGTGATTTCAAAGTGGTTTACATTACCATTTACAAAATTCAATGTCTTTAACAATTCATAACATTATGTCAGCCATAAGCCTCCATAGCTCTGTCCACTCTGACTGCTGTGCTGCTGTGGGTCAGGAACTAGCATAGCTGGGCTAGCTGGGAGGGATGGGAACGTCGATAGGAAGATTCTTGTAAACCAAGAGCGAGGTACAGGCTGGTCTGCATATCCATTTATAAGATGTGATTTAATTATGGTTAGTTATTGAAAAATCATTAATGATCCGCATTGATTTCAGATGTGTTGATTGAAGCTACGAGCTGGTTGAAACGTTACACATTATGATTACACAAGAATTGGTGTCACAGGATTTGGTGAGCATGGAATGGCTGTTCTTTGCAATAATTCAATGTTTGAATCGGATATGCATTACGAGGATATTACAACAATGTTGTATTGATGTGGTCCTTTAAAACCACAGCATAAATATGTGACACAAGGCATTTTTACACTGCCAAGCTGGTACGGTCGCCGCTTGGCCCTCCCTGCAATTTCACTGTCTTACCTGTGTAACACCGAGCAGGTATTATCCCCCTTCGTCAAGTAGCCTGCTTCTTTGGTTCATTGGAGTAGGCGGGACTACGCACGGAGAGTAGACCTCTTTAGAATAATTTGCTGAATGTAGGCTACAAACGCGATTAACTATTTGCAAGTGCAAAAACGGCAACAAATTCTTTATTTTGCTGACCACATGTTTTTTATCCCACGAAAGCCTCTGCTGCTTTCTCGTAGATCGCACCATCTTTCCCTGTTTTCATTAAATGCGAGTCACTGAATCTCCTTCTCTCCCAAGATGGTCAGCAGCTCACAGATTTCACAGTCTCTCCAGTTAGAACTACTCATGTTGAGTTGTCTCTGTTGTAGAGACAACCCAGGTACCGCGATGTCGTCTAATCACATTTACATGAAAATGTAACCCCCAATATGTGTAGGATTCAAGAGGGGAAATTGGTGTGTGAAATCAAGCCATGCCGGGTAAAACGCAGGCATAAAACAGGCCTATTTGGCAGTGTAAAAACGACTACTGACAAGCCCTGTCATATACATCCCAACATGTATTCTGACTGAATTTTGACAGGCAAAATGATTGCGAAAAACTTTTAGGCTTGGTGTCTATGATAATCCCTGTACAATACCTGGGAATAAACCGTTACATTTGAAGAGAAACTGAACACTGAACGTAAACCTCTAGGACAGCACCATCTCTGGTCAACACTGGGTATTGCAATACTGTTTTCCGATTGGTCCGGAATCAAATGTTAAAATTGTATCCCATACTTGAATACCATGTAATAAGTAAACATCTATTATTTGCTTAGGCTCAAGGCATAACACCTTTATTTAGAGGAAGGATATAGAACAACTAAGTGAAAACAAACAATGTGTAATTATATAGAGAACAAGGGCAGGGTAGTGTGTAATGATTATGGTTCAGTCAAGAGATTCAAGAGAATGTATTGCCTGTGCTCAGGTGTCGGACAGAACAGGACAGGAGTCACAGTCCTTTCCGGACACTCAGAAGTTAAAGCACATATAAAACACAAAACCTATGGATTCACAGGGAGTAAGATAGAAGCAAAGGTTGGTGGTGTTTGCAAATCACCCTAACTCTATTTAGTCAGCTCAACTTGTTCTCAATACTTTTTTTTTTAAAAGCAAATATCAATAGAAAGTGACCTTAATGTTCCTGGCTTGTTCCAGCAGGAGAACATTAATCCAATTATTTTTTATAGATTAGTTCAATTTCACCAATTATATAATTATGAAGTTACTTTGATGTCTTACAATGTGTGTGCCCCTAATCAATGAGAATGCATTATGGCCGTACTGAGTAAGAATTATAGTAACAACCCCCTTTGGTGTCTCACCAGTGACCAGAGGTCAAAGGTGATAATCTTCCACGCTGGTATCACGTTTTGTATTTGATTAGGACTGATCCTTCTTTTATCGAATTCCCCACAAAGAAATTAATTTAAATTACGCTACAAAACAAGGTCGTCCAAAGTGACCCACAAAGACCCAGATTATTCCACTCATAAAACGTCTGCCACGAAGTGCCTCGTGTCTGGGAGTAAAACCTTTGCCACGGACGACGGCGGGGGGTGGGGGAAGGGGCGGCGCGGGGGGACCCAAACAAGTCTCTGCTCATTTACCCCCTGAAAATTAACAGGGCAGAATTATACCCACGCACAAAAAAAAAAAGTCTTACAAGAAACAATCTGATTTCATGGGGGATATGGGCCTGCTTCCTGTCTAGTGCCTGTGAAGTTGATTTGAGGTCGCAGTTAAGCCTTTTTCTATTGGAGCCTGGGTCAGGCCAATTTGCCACCTGGTGAGGTTAGGGAGGTACGTTTTTAATTGGCAGGTCACTTGGTGGGGAGACAGTGAGGTTCCTCTGGGCACATCCGCCGCCTCGTGTGAAGTGGCAGCCTAGAGAAATCCCCCAGCCTCATTATGCGAGAGGAAAAGATTAATTGACCAGTTCACTAACTGCCAGCCTCCCCTAGACTGGTTCTAACTTAGTAGAAAGGGAGCTCGACCAATTAAGAACCAAAAGCGCCGTACCTTTTCCTTACATGAATGGTAATCCCTTTATGTTATCCTTAGCCTCCGAGGCCGCAGGAACGGAAGCTTGTGAGACGTCTTCCTATATGTCTCAATCGATTACCTGAAGTCAGAGAGAAAACGTGATTAAAAAGATTGTCACTGAAATTGCAGCAGACCCCCAACTGGGTGTGAAATGTCAATATCGGAAGAAGCTGTTGTTTTCTTCCCCTTTTTTATAACTATCTTATTCCTACAAGTATGTCCTTTGGCCTCCTTTCAGCAGGACTGCTATCAATTTGAACAAAGGAGTGCAACATCAAACAACACAGTTATTATTAACCCTCAAGAGGCCAGGAATATCAATTTTATGAAATCTTGAGGGGGGGACAGTCCTAGATTCTACATCAGACATGTCCAGGTCACACACAATGTAGGACCATTACAGATGGAACAACTGGGCAAGAACCCCATGTGGCCACTGTCATTTCTCTCTACAAAAGAGCCAGGGCAATTTCTTTTCTGTAAACTGCTAGTCTGAGGTGACATTTTGGCTCCAATTAACCTTAGAATAGAGGATTCCAAATGCATTTTCTCAGCTTTAAAAGTTCAGAAGAAGTGGAATAATTTTTGTCATGAAAAATAAAGAAATAAAAGCAAAACTGCGAAATAAACTTTACATGCTTAAGGACCCTCAGATCCCCTTAAACCCCACATTGCTGGCCTCAGTTGCACCCTTCCTATTCCAAATGCATGGGTGACTTGGCCGACATTGGTCCCATTCTTGTGCTCATGTCAAACCCCCACGTGTTGTGGTTCTTCTAACAGGGGTTGGCGGGGGGCACGCAGGAGGGGGAGGTCATGACTGCACAAAGATGCCAAGGATCTGATGCCAACACCTGTCGTTTCCCAGGGAACCACAGCCCCCAATACAAATACTGACTTGACATGCGGCCTATCACGCAACATACATGCACAGAGACGCATGCACGCACGCCAACACACACACATGCACACACACACACACACACACACACACACACACACACACACACACACACACACACACGCACATACAAGCTTTCATGCTCTCTTTCTTTCTCGCCCTCTCCTTGGGTTCCCTCCCTATTGCTCTGAGGGGAAGCAACGCAATAAACATGTCATCATCGCTCTCCTCAGGAGGTCCATTTGCAAGGAAGTTGCTAATAAAGTGCAACACATATTCCAGCGTTCTCCCACCCAGGGCAGCGCATCCCTCCTGGGTGATTTGGTGGAATTGGTTGACATTCATCTGGCTCCAATTAACCTTCGATTTGACTCCCAGTTTAGCCTTGTCTCGTCCTATTGTCTCCTGGAGCCGGCAGCGGGATCAGAGTCACAACATGATAGAGAGGCGGAGGCGCCCTGTGTTCTACAGTGGTCCATCACTTTCCCATCGTGTCAACGTTCTGGTTATTCTGCTCCCAGTGGGAACGCGCCGAGTAGACTTCACATCCATGAAGTCACGCCATTGCTCCATGGTTTACAATACACTGAAAAAGGAAATGATGGATCTGACAATATAATGTTGCTGGTTCTATAAGGTGGTAGCAGGCGTAGTATAGGGTGATAGCAGGCGCTGATATCTTGTAGTATTGATATGAATATTGTTACCGGATTTGTTCTGTTAAGAATGACATTTGAGGACAGCTTTTAAGCTCTATAACAACCATGTTATTTTGATATGTTGAATTGTCCTCATATAGCAAGCTGCCCTATGTGAGGAAAATTATCTCGACCTCTATTAATAACCTAACATGCAGTTTACAAGTCTCTTCAACTTCAAAGATCACCATCCCTCTCCATTGTTTTCAGACACTGATGGATTCCACTCTGATCCTCTCCATAACAGAATGGCACGTTCGAAGTTTGTAGCTCGAGCTCAGCTTTCTGGTTCACTGACGGAAAGTAGTGCCCTAAAATAGATGTAAATAAAGAGGGCAGATGTAAGGAGGGCAAAGTGTACTCATAAAAAAGTTTGTTGTCTTTTGTTGTCATATTTGGGTTCAACGGATACAACAAAAAAAGGACTGCTGCTAGTATTACACATCAGAATCAATGTTGCACGTTGGTTGCACTTAAGACCGTAGTTGTTGGAATGTACTGAAGTCCCAGTGCTGGTGTCAATGTTAACACGTTAAAGGATATGATCTTTCCCATCTCCAGTGAACCTATAGCCGCGTGCCTCCCCGGGTCAGCTAATGGTTAAATACATGCCTCAACCCGCAGAGCCACAACATATACATTATTAACATGCCCAGGTCAGAAGTGAAACGGAGATAGAGAGATGCATGTGACTTGTATTTGAACTCAAGACAAATTATCACAATTTTGGTTGTGCTTTCTTGATGTCCTTCTTGCCTTATGAACAGCCATATGAGGTATTTTGAAATGGCGTCCATTCATATAGATATTTGGTTGTGAGAAATAATCGGGTCTCACAAGCAGTTGAAACAGAGTACATTACGCTTGCTCTTGGCCACTCGTGTAATTTATTGATGTATTTTCCATGTATAAAGATAAATACTTAATTCCCTTATGTAACACACATCTCTTTTGAACCAGAAGAGTTCAGCACATATCTGAGTCTAGAAATCTCAACTGAAATGAAAATATATATATTAAATAAGGATTATTTTTTAATTTCCTAGAAGGCTGAAATGCATGACATCTCACGACTCAGTAATTCTTAAATCAATGTATAACTCTTGTTTATTCAACTTTTTACCTTGGCATAAGAAGCTTCTATGAAATCAAAGAACTCGTAGTTGAAGGAGGTTGTAATGGTGATTCAGAGTGTGTGTTGTGTTTCAGGCTATGTTTGATCCTTTAACCATTGTCAGTCTGCTTTGAATTGAGTGATTCTGGATCCAGGCTAATGAATGGCCCATTCCTAATGATTCCCTTAAAACATCTGATTTATCAGACACGTTTTTACACTGTAGCTATCTTCCTCAAAGATGCCTATAGGTAGACACATTGGACATTGGATCTGAACCCGAAAACTGAAGTTCAAGTCAACGGTGACCACTAGCTTTATATTACCAGGATTTCTTTATGTTCTGCCTAATGTTCTTTAGTTCTTTGTCTTTGTGTGGATCTTTTGCTCTGTTATGACGACAACAGTAATACCAAAGTGACCGAAGGAAACCCTCATTGGACTGTTCAACTCTTTGCCATGTCCACTGTGGAACATGCGGGGTTGGCTGAAGACCAAATGCTCCGTCTGTTTAATCTGTCCATCTCTGGTCTCAGCAAAGAGGAAATGGGTTTCATTACAGCCAAATTGTTGTGTTTCCCGGGTTGGGTCACAGACTGGAATTCAAAACCTTTTCTCACAGATATAAAATTGTGTCCCACTCAATTGTATTGTGTGAGTCGTTCGACATGAGATCTGCCGTTACTGACTCATCCAACAGAACATTTATTTTGGGTCACAACACCTAATCTGTCCTCTGATTTCATCTGGCTGTTCTCCGATCTCATCGGGCTGTTCTGTGATCAGAGGGATCAAAATGAAAAAAAAGGGTCGGTGTTGGCTTTCAAAAACAACCCAGGGAATTCATCTCCAATTCAAATGAAGGTACAAAGGCAGTGCCCTTGTCCAAAAGTGGATACAGGCTACACCCAGAGAAGGAATCATGATCCAGTGTCATGCCCCAAATGTCCTAGCCTTGGCACGCGGTTAGGGCGAGGTCATACAGAGCCTCCAAACGCATAGGGCTCCAACGCTCGCTCAGCGTCAATCACGTTAATGCCCACTGACACGCTGGTGAGGGTAGTGACAGGGCAAGGTTATGTGTCAGTAAGGACCAGGACTGCCAGTACTGTGTCCCTTCTGACCTTAAGGGGTCGGGGTTTGAACTAATGTAATCCACCGTGGGCTCCGATTCCCCGGTCAGCAGAAGTGTTTCCCCGGTCCCTGGGCGCCGGGGAAGTGGTTACAGGCCTTCTTTGCCCAAAACCATGCCCTCAGTGGCTCGCAGTTCTCCAGCGTATTGCATGCTGAAGAGTAGAGACAGCGTGGTTAAGAGCATGAACAGCATGTAAGGACTTCTTCCCAGCTCACCGTGGCGCTTGGCAACGCTTTGAGAACAAAAACCCACATTCGCCAGTGTATTTATAGAGATGATCATAAAAATCTAAAGACATCTAATGGAGAAATCCTCAAACAATTCTTATGCTGGGCAATAATTTGAGCATTTTGATTTGCACTTCATTGGGTTCATCTAGAAAGGTGAAGCTTAATTCTTCGCAAGGTATTAACAGATAATGTGAAAGTCAATTAGCATGACCATTATGACCATTAAGATCTGAAGTATTCCAATACATGCAAAGCACACATAAACAAATACACCTCTAACAAACAACATCTCTCTCACACACATGCACATAGACATGCACACACGTCCACACACACACACACACACACACACACACACACACACACACACACACACACACACACACACACACACACACACACACACACACACTTGTATATATATTATGGTTTGAATGGTCTTCTTCTAGCAATGATAGATTGTTGACTGAGGACACTGCTGAGTAGTGAATCACTTTCACCTGGCCAGTTGGCATTTAATCAATAAACTTGTGAACTGTTGCCATGACCCTGAACCGGGAAGATTCATTTTGATTCCCCACATCAACTCCTCAGCCCACCCACGGATCTGTAAAAACCATCCCCCACGCACCCTCCAGTCACCGGGCGTCCAGGTCGACATCCATCCGAACCATAAGGACCCAAACCGCTGCCTTGCTTTCACAGCAAATAAACAACTGCTGGGGGAGGGGGGGTGGGCCTTTGGAAATGAGCAATAGGAATACAAAAATGACAGAAAACATAAAGATCTCAAGATCTCCATCAGAGATGTAGCTTAGGGGGAGGTGAGGGATATAATGACATTCTCATTTCCACAGATGAGTATAAATGTTAACAAAAATATATCATTCGGTGTATTATCATATGTATCAGCCAATTCAGTAACTCTCAAATCATTGGTTAAGGAAAGAAGGTAAAACCCACAGTAGATTGGGAATTATGATGGCAAAAAAGGCGCCTGCTGCTCTGATCCAACAGCTGGTACAGATCGTGATTCATGATATCAAATGACCGCTCTAAGATTAGCTCATAGACCTGCCCTACAACATTCTCTCACCGCAATAAATATTTTGTCACAGTTTTGAATTATTCAAGCTAAGGCTTTTTTGTTCTTAAGGCAGACGGTGCATGCACTGTACACACCCCCGTGACCCCTCCCCCATCCACTCTCTCATTCCATCTCTCCCTCTTGTTCCTTCTTGCCGTCTCTCCCTTTCCATCTCTCTCGTTCCATTTCTCTCTCTCTCTCTCTCTCTCTCTCTCTCTCTCTCTCTCTCTCTCTCTCTCTCTCTCTCTCCCTTTCCATCTCTCTCTCTCTCTCTCTCTCTCTCTCTCTCTCTCTCTCTCTCTCTCTCTCTCTCTCTCTCTCTCTCTCTCTCTCTCTCTGCCTCTCCCTTTCCATCTCTCTCTCTCTCTCTCTCTGCCTCTCCCTTTCCATTTCTCTCTTTCCCTCTGTCTCCCTTTCCACTTCTCTCTCTCTCGTTCCTTCTCTCTCTCGCTGTCTCCCCATTACATTCCTCTCTATTTTTCCATCTCTGTTTTTCCATTTCTGTCTCTTGTTCCATCTCTCTATCTTCCTCTTTCTCTTTCCATGTATCCCTCTCTTCTCGCTCTCTTTTCATTCCTCCCCCTGTCTCAACAAGCTGCTCAGTGGCCCTGAAAGGGAGCGCGTTATGTCGCTCCGCTGGACAGAGCGCACGTCGCACCGTGCATCTGAATGGAATGTAAATGATACGATGATTCCCTCTGAGGCAACATTCACTTTACTTTCCTACGCTTTATTCCTCCACGTTCCAAAGGTCGGACAAATGAGACCGTATACAGTACAACAAGGTTTAGTTCAACCCTATTCCCCATTCCCATGGAAACATAGAAGGTGTTATTAAGCAGAAAATATATATATGAGCATGAAAGCTTAAGCCTGCATATGAACTGTATTTCAATTATGTGACTGGTAAGGTTCATGTCCTCAAAATGTTCTTAAATGAGATTTGCTTTTAATGCTGCTTTCATTACAGGAGTCAACCGGAGGTCAGTGCTTGTTTCCAGCTGGATGGATATGCATTTTATATGCGGAAGGAAACACTAGAATATGCATGACTGCTATTAACTTAGCATTTAGCGAACCCTGCTTGTAGTTTAGTCCTATATCCAATGTGATGAAGAGACCATGTGTACAGATATGAGGTTATTGATAAAGTCATCAGATTATGCCCAATGAGTCTAGATAATAGATATGCTCATTTTATTGAGGCATTACATTAATAAACATTAAGTCAGTGAATGTACTGAAAGACTGCAGAGCAGCCAATCATGCAATTCAATGGTTTCTTCTGCAAATGAACATATGGTATATTTACAACTGGGAAATAATTGCATCATTACGTAACTGTATTCACTTCCGTTTAATAATCTGTGTTCATTTGCTCGCCATAAGGTCGGTGAGGGGGTTTATTTATGCATTCGTTTTTTTAGCCATAGGCTTGATTTTTATACATACTTTTATATTTGAATTGTAACATGGTCTTTTCTCAAATGGTCTACAGTCAACTGTTTGGTAACGTATAGTTGGTAAGTCTATGAGTAGATATTGCCAACAACACATTTCTTCTCAGTTTATCTTTATATTGTACAAATTTTTATATATGTTGATTATGTAAATCAAGTAAATTATTTGTATTATTTTAGAAGTAATAAGTAAGTATTTGTTTTAGAAAGAACAGCACATACATTAGTTTAAGTTTCAAAGATATAGTAGCTTTAAAGACCCATAGCCCCATCTAGTGGTTCATTTAGGGAAATAGTGCATAGTCTAAACAAGTGAAGATCCCGATAGTTCCTTTCATTACTTTCTTGCCTACCTCTTTCTGTATGCTTTAAATATAAACGTTTTGTCAGAAGGCAATGTGGTTCTGACATGACAATTTAGTTTTATGTTTTTTTATTGCATGTTAATTATTTATTGTTCAGCCTCTGAATAGGAGACATAGTGTATTTACAAATATACAAATGTATTAATAATTGATGATTTATAATAATTTGCAATACTTGTATGTCCGCTAAACCATGATACGCCTACGTGGTTACGATATTATTATTGAAGTACACCCCCCTTGTCAGCAGGTGGCGGTAATGCACCCTCATTTGTAGCGCACCATTAAAGGAAGAATAATTCGCTAGCAAAAGACTAGACAAGCAACTACTGGTACTTTCTGTAGTGACGCTGGTTTGTTGCAGTCTCAATGGTCAGGCCACATACACGTGTGGAATGGTACATGGGTTGACTGAAACTATTTGGAAGTCTGTAAGTAGTATCATGCATCGTTCGGAGGACTAATATGATACTTTAAAAAAGGCTTTACACTGTTGGTTAGCTACCATAGCTGTCTCTCTGACATGATCGCCAGCCCAGGTGTTGCCAGATTACGACAGATTTCCCGCCCAATCTGGCAACACTCTGCAACGCGCTGCAGCCAGTGTTGCCACCAAGATTGGGCGGGAAATCTGTCCTATCTGGCAACACAGTGCTTGAGGTTAGTATACTAGGGGAGTTGGAGGAAGGGGTTTGGTGTCTCATCTGTTGGTCTCAACTGGTAACCCTACTTCATGCGGTTCAGAAATATACACATTGTCAAAATATATATACAGCATGTTTATATTGTACTTCTATTATGTAAATATTACTTATTTAACACATTCGTTGTCACCGTTTTTGGGTGGGCTAGTCCCAGTGGCGGTCATCGGATTCAAAGGCCAACAAGTTCATGTTTGGCAGCCTGCTAAAAATAGTGACTCAGCCTGTCTGTACTACAGTCATACGCCCAGCGGGAGAACCATTGTAACACCGTTTATTGATTAAAGTATATTCTCTTATCTGATGGTATTTAATAGTGACATACTCTCCAATGTATATTTTTTGTTATTAAGTTGGGCTCGACAGAGGAGGCCCACCGGTGTGGTGTCATCCTTTTCTTAGCATCAAATTGTTTAAACGTCTGCTACACATTACCTGGTGGTTGATTACATCGTTGGGTGCTAGATGGGTCTGTATGTATGTAACGCAGTACATGGTGATTCACTGGGCCTGCATAGCGCAGGAGAATTTTAGAAGGGACTGGTCAGATAAACTGCAGCACGGCTTGACAAGACATGAATAAATGCAATTTGCACTTCCAAGCTATGAGCCTTTAGAAAGGCTTGATAAAACCATGCGCCTGTTACGCTCCCTGTAGGCTATAGGTTTGAAGGATGCGGCGGGTTGAGCCTGCTGCCCAAGCCTTCCAGGCCCCCGTAGACGTCCACGCCAGCGCCGACGGCCAGGTGTACATGTTCAGGAGACAGCGAGCAGAGCCCGACTCCTCAGAGGAGGAGCAGTGCGAGGACCTGAATGTCATTGAGCTCAGCCCTCTGGTCCACTCTGAGCAGGACCGACTGGACCGCGTTCAGCTGCTGGAGCGAGAGCTGCAGGAGGGGGACAATCTCAACAAGCTGGCGCTGCAATACGGTGTAAAGGTAGGGTAGGAGAACTATTGATTGTTCTCTCGTCACTAAGCTTCATCTGGCCCTGTTTGTGACACAATACATACACTGCAGTAAGAGCAGTGTTTGACCCAGTTTTTCCCACCCATTTTGATTTAACCCAGCCATGTTTGAAGTCAGTGTTTTATTGTCGTTTCGGGGATTGAAATGTTTATTTCATCCTGGCTGCGAAACGGCATTCATATTGATCACACATGGCACATCTTCCAAAACATCCCATTCCACATCACTGTTTTCAATGGATTCTTGTGCGACCTAGAGACCTACTATTAACATTTGAGTGAGTCACAAAGTGGTCTAGAGGGTTATATAAATATCTTGAACATTTAAAATGTTGTTGTTTTTCGTTAAATCAAATCCAACAGGTGGCTGACATCAAGCGTGTGAACGGCCTTTTCCACGATCAAGATTTGTTCGCTTTGAAATCCATCAAGATCCCAGTTCCAAAGCACAGCTTCCTAACGGAGGCCTACACAGACCTGAGCGGCCCTCAGAGAGCAACCCAGAGTCCTCCGCCCGCAGCCTCACCGCCCCATCAGGACGGCAAGGCCCGGGCTTCACCCCGTCTACAGGAGGTCTCGGACTTCTTCAAAGACGTGGACCACGACATCGAGAAGCTGATCCAGAGCAGCGACCACCGCGGGGACATTTTCCCCCATCCCGCGTCGGATCTGTCTGCGAGGTTGGGGGTCGGCGGGCGGCGCGTGGCGGCGGCGGGCCAGGGCGGGGCCTGGGGCCTCCAGTGGTGGAACCTGGTGGTCGCCATGCTGCTGATCGGTGTCGTCCTGCCCATCTTCTACGCTGTTTATCTAAAGACCAAAGCAAGCGGTGAGGGACACGAGACGAGCGGCGTGGCGAACATGTCCGCGGGAAGCACCGGGTCTGGTCTCGGGGTCACGGGGTCCACTCTCGGGGCCACGGTCCAGTCTCGGGGACACTGGTCTCCCTTGGTCTCTTAGGAGGAAGGGTAACGTGGCTGTAGCTAGGGATGGGGCCTCGAAACGTGGTATTATACCGGCAGCGGAGTACAAACTACTTAAGATCGTGGTAATCGATAAGCTCGGACGTCATCGGTTCTGATCTCGGTTCTCAAGATATTAAGAAAATAGATTATTGATTTTTTTTCTCAACAACTCTGTTTCTATTAGGCATTATGATTTAAACATTTGTCTATGATGCATTTTTTCTTTTCCCAATCCAAAAGAGATCTCTCTCTCGGAGCACCTGTTTGAGCCAGGACGGGGCAGCTAGCCTGTAGCTTGTCGCTACACACAGCAACAACCTGTGGCACGCACACTAACACGCAAACAGAAGACAATGAGGGAAATATGTCTTTTCAGGTAAGAGCGTAAAACACAAGCAATATGCAGAACATTTAGTGAAAGTGTCCCTCGTACAGGCAGAGAAATGCAGTTTTAAAAATGAGTTAAATTAATGATGCAAACAAGAGTTAATGATTAATCATAATTAGCACGATTATTGTTTATCTATGGTGGCATTCATCACTTATATCTGAAGTGCTCAAACTATTAATACGGCACAGTTAAATACAGTCAATAGAAAATCCTGCATTATATTTATTAGTGTTAAATTTCGATCCGAAACAACGGGTTAGGTTATTTATTGTTGTCATGTGACATTAACAGCACAATGTACCTACATTTACATCTTGAAGGTGGATTTTGTAAATTGTATCTAACGCTGAATAGTTTGATTAATCATATTTTTTCTATTATATTTTGAGAATAAATTCGATGACTCAGTCAAAAAAATAACCGATATGAGTACCGTTAAAGAGTCGTAGTACCGTTAAAACCGTGCCGTTATAGAGGTAGAGAAGCTCCTCCAGAGACGGACACTACCAGTGCATTACCAACGTGTGCGTTCAGTCAGTGACACAAGGGGTCAAGATGAGATGACTTATGGAAGGAAGCTATCACTGCCTCACCGTGTCTTGCGTCTCAATGGGTCTGTGTTGATCATGGTGTGTTGGCAGCCTGTTGCTGCAACAATAAGCTACTGACGTGTTTTTGAATGTATGTTTTACAGTTGCAATATTTGTGCCTTACAGATTTTTCATACTGTACTTTTCTGCACTGCCAACTGTGTCTTGTTTTAACAAAGTACATGCAAATTTGTCCTTGCAAGTGATTTAAGAATTAAATAGGATAAGCATAACATTTCGTAACAATTAATGAATGTATTTAGGTGCGGATGGGAGCCATGTTTTTTAAAGTGCCTTAAACCTTTTAAACACATATTTAAATAATTGTATTAATAAGAAGGGTATAATTTACCAATACTTTTCATTTTGCAATATTAATGTAATCTAATATTACTGACCTGAAGTACTGTACATTTTTAATTGGAATTTAATTAATATTTATTTATGAGTTGTATATTTTTTTTACCTTTGTGTTCTTTCATTGTTTTGTTTTTTTCAGCAAGTGGCACTTTTATTATAATCTTTACAGTGCCACTACTCGCCATTAGATGGCAGCAAATACATTGCAGGTAACAGTTTTAGCTGGACATCGCATCGATAGGCATAAGGCCCCGTGCTCACTACATGCGTCCGTCGACTGATCCCCATTGACTTTCAATGGGGACGGACGCGCAATGCATTGTGGATCCGTCCGTTCCGTTGGAGCCGTCGGCTCAGTCATGGCTCAGTCAAAAAGTTGAAAAATGTTCAACTTTTTCGGCAGCGACGGATCCGTCATCCAATCAGATCACGTATGCAAATGTAAGCACTGTGACGCGACTCGGGCTCTGATGTTACTGGAAAGCGGGAAAGCGGGTCATCTTGCATCGCAACAAGCAGGAAGTAGCGGGAAGAACCCGGCAAAGCGATTTGATTGGCTGAGGGATGCCTCTGCAAAGACTACTCCCCCATCAGTCAGCCACACCTTCCCACATCAGTCAACGGACGCATGTAGTGGGCACGGGGCATACATCAAATCTGAAGATTGAGATCAAACCACCCATCATAGATTGTGAATGATATCTTGAAAAATACAGCTGGCTTATTAAAGGTTTAGTCCTTTGTAGCAAAGGTCCATTTGTAACACAGCCCCTAAGGGCTGCCACTTAGTTGACGTGATGAATTGAGCAGGTGGCTTATAAAAGTTGTGTCCTTTTGTAGCAAAGATCCATTGCTACACATCATTTAGATGTCTGCAACACTTTCTCAATATGCAACAGGTACGCAGCCTCACTCAGCCGCAGAGTCCAATCAGTATGACTTGGTTCATGTAAGGCTGCTAAATCAGCCATCCACCACGCACACTCTGCACACTTTTCAATTTACTATATTTTGATGATCACAATCAAAAGCAAGGACAATCCCTTGAGTGACTGAAGACGTGTTGAATACGCCGACCAGTGTCATGTGCTTGGATATAATAAATGGGTTCCTCTTGTTTTTGACATATTCTTAGATTTGGATGTTGCTTTAGTCTATCATTGTTATTAATGAGACTGATGTAACAACACATGTAAACTTAATTATAGTACAAAGAAACTAAAACATACCTTAAAGAACAAAATCTGGATGTTTAAACAAAGGCGTTAGTTCGGTATCCAGATTTTGCAGTTGTACTTGTTAGCAGTGCTTGGGAGTGCAAACCAGAGGCGTGTTTCTAAACAGACGTGTCAGGCCCGGATGATCAGGTGGTTCGTTGAAAGAAGCCAGCAGCATATCTCCTGGCTCCTTCCAGAAACCACCAACACCAGCGCCCCCCTCCCCCCTACACATCTCTCTCTGTAGAGGGGCACTCTGTAACGGAGGGTTATAAACAGCCCTGTACCTGGCAGAGCGGGCGTTGGCGAGGCTCAGCCGAGGTATGTGTGCACAGGGTTAAAACCTCGCTTAACTCTGCATTAGCTGATGCCCCCACGCACCAACTCGGCGTCCGATCCCTCAAAGACTGATGCAATCCACATTCTTGTTGAAATAAAATAAATGCTTTGCATTGTTAACTACTAACAGAATGACTGTCAGGAAGATGTAGGGCAGAAGGTATGGTTTAGATCAGGGGTCTCAAACTCGCGGCCCGGGGTCCAATTGAGGCCCGTGGGATGATATTTTGTGGCCCCCTACTTGACATCAAAGTTTAGTGTTAGTGCGGCCCGCGCGTTGTTTTCAAACGCACAGAGTGGCTTGCCACGCTTTTTTATCACTTGTGATAGGGTGACCAGATGTCCCGGTTTAGCCAGGACAGTCCCAATTTTGAGTTGCGTGTCCTGAGTCCCGACAAAAGCCAAAGGACGCTAAAATGTCCCGGTTTCCACCAACTACTATGAAATGTCCCCTGTTCTCAGCGATTACATAGCCAACGTGATCTAATTATAGCCCGATCATTAACTTTGATTGGGTCAGTTGTGCTCCTTTTTTTTGTGGAATACTTGATGCGGCCCAGCCTGACCCAGACTCTACCTCCAGCGGCCCCCAGGTAAGTTGAGTTTGAGACCCCTGGTTTAGATGCTGCTGCTGCTCTGTGTCTGGAGACTCCTCGTCTCAGTCAGGATCCTCCTGTGATCTGGCTCCAGGCCGCTTTGCTCTGGGCGTCCGGCCAGCGCCTCCTGACTCCGTCCCAGCCCTGTCCCAGTACCATTACCCCTCTGACTTGGGTTTTTCTCTTGCCTTTTCAACCTGAAGCTCTCATGTAGGCCTTGTTTCGAGCTGCTTCACGGTGGGATCAGACATTCGGCAACCACAAGAGTAGCCCGAAGGACTATATGGGTTACATATATTATCTCACCAAAAAAAATTACAATTTGACCCGTTTACTGCTTTGTAAGAGGAGGACAATGTTTGGGGACTTCCCCCAAAACAGAAAAGGAGTGTGTACAGTCGGGGTGGAGGGAAACTACAGTCAGAAGATACACGGCCAACCCTGGGCTCTGTGGCTTTAAGAACTGTGCGCACTTGAGCAGCTGGCAGTGCGCCACTTGGCCAACGTAAACAGCCTTAATCCTTTTTCCAAAGAGCTTTCAACACCCATTTCTCTGGCACATTGGCCACTGACTCACTCACTCTCTCTCTCTCTCTCTGCATCTCTTTAGCTTGTGGTCTTTGTCTCTCTCCCTCTGCCTGACATTCCAGCGTTGCCTTTGTCGTTCACCGAGCGGCCAGCAGGCGGCGTTGTGGTCTCACAGTATAAATGTGGACTCGATGCTGTTGATCATTATTCACTGCTAAGGTATGCGCCTTCCTTTGAATTTCCCCTGAAGCAAAACAGGTCTCAGTTTTCACCCTTTCTTAGCAGAATAGAGAAAGGGGGGATTGGTTTCCCGAACCAAGCTGAACTTGAAACACATATAACTAGGGTGATTTTCTTTTTCTTTTTAAAGGGGTGTTGAGAAAAGTAAACCACTGACCTTTCTTTTGCTTTCAAGCCTTCTCCGCCCCCACTTTTGTTTTGAAGGCTATCATTAAGTTGATTAGACTCTATCTTTTTGTGTTTATAATAAGTTCACTGTATGAAAGATATCCCTCATGGCACTACAAGCCTTAAACTATAAAAATAAACTATGTGCGTGCGCGTGTGTGTGTGTGTGTGTGTGTGCGTGCGCGTGTGTGTGTGCGTATGTGTGCAATCGTGCGTGTGTGTGACGTTGTGTGTCTGTGGGGGCAGGGGGATCCAGGGTATGATTTCCTGGGCTCCCTCGGGGATTTGGCAGACACAGGGTAATTTGTAGTGAAATTTCCAGCGCAGTCCTTTTCGCAGGTGGCTCAGGACGCAGGCAGGTCGGGCGGGGAACCAGAGAAGCAATTTGCTTGTCTGTGGGCTGTGAATATGAGTATTGTTACACGCCAGTGGCTTTGCATTGTGACACGGACTGCACTGTGGCCCTCCAGCCCACCAGGCAGCCTCCATGGATTCTGTTGTCAGTGGTCATAAATAAATACATTAATGAATGAATAATCAAACTAAAATACTTTTGAAATGTCCTTGTATTTCAGTGCAACATTCAGAAACCATAGGGTTGATAGTACAGGGCTGGGCTGGGTGTGAGTTTATAGCTTGCTTGTGGGTTGGCTTCTCATTTTGCTGCTTCAACAAACTTATGGAAAACAAATGTATTGAGACTCAATGCAACACGGGAATGCAGCTGGGAGATTTTTGCAAGGGGAATTGTAATTTTTCCCAGGCCTAGAGTGCATCCAGTTAGAGTCTGCACTTTGCAATCCCTGCCTGAATGGAGAGGTATAAATCCATGGCAAATGTTGCAGCGGTGCAAAAGATTACGGCTGTTCCAAGATATGATCTTTAATCGCATCAGTTAAATATCTTTAACAGATGGATGGCTGTAAATAACTAAATCAAAACAATGGGCCCTGTATAGTACCTCAGTAGTAGGACCAAGTATATTAATAAATATAGTGATTATTTCACTTTATATCAATGGAGAGACATCATTATGGACAGACAGACAGAGGGACGGCCGGTCAGTCAGTGAGACAGACACGTAGGCATTCAGAAACACATGTGGACAGACTCACAGCGGTGAGACAGGCAAACAGACGGACAGTGAGACAGACATACAGACAGTGAGGCAGGCAGACAGATAGACTTGCAGTGAGACTGATACTGGGGGACAAACAGGGAGACAGACAGATGGACAGTGAGATAGGTGAGGCTGACAGACAATGAGACATACAATGAGACAGGCAGTCTGAGACAGGCAGACAGACAGTGAGAGAGGCAGAGAGACGGACAGTCAGTGTGACAGACAGACAGGGAGAAATACTGACAGACAGTGAGACAGGCAGGCAGAGGGAGAGGTGCAGCTGACGCGACGTGTCAGCTGGGGCTGCAGAAGGGGACTCGGGGTCTGTTCTCCACCCCCACTGCTGCAGACGCAAAGCAATTGTGCCGCACCTGCTTTACATTCCAGCCGCACCTCTGGGGTCCTTCACACAACAGCCGGGCAAGAGAAACGGCACCACCCAAGTTCTGTCATTAAATGTTAGCACCTATCCAACGCTCTAATGCTCTCAAACTATATAAGACCCTCGGCATTGTTTTAGTCCAGGAGTTGTCGTTCAGTCGATGGATTGTTTTTCGGTTGAGTCGTGTGTTTGCTCGGTCATGATGACCCAACAACCGCTGCATGTTGGGAGTTGTTGTTTCTTATTACCTGTGAGGCGCTCCATGCTGTCCAGCTGCAATGTCCTTTCTAAGCCAAACCAGACTTGAGTGACCAATTGGACTCTCAAGGTAGAAGGGTTTACCGCTCCGGGTTCTTCCATCTCCAGGACCTCCGCACGATCAGGGGCCTTTGTGGGGCCCGGCTCTGGGAGAACAGCTGTGTCGGGCCAGGTGCAGGCCGGCTCCAGCCCCGACGCTTTGTGCCAGTGGATTCACAAACAATAAACTAGACTTACCACTTATAGTGGCAGAGGAACGCCAGGCAGCTGCTGGAGATTTGATTGCTATAGTTGTTATTGACTGTGGCTGATAGCTTTCCTTCTGGACACCGAGCTATACAACCAGAACCTCTCAAATGTTTCCCTCATCTGTTATTTGTACAAATAGTAATATAACCATATTTATATCTAATAATATCTTTGCTGTATTATATATTGAAAAAATATGAATAATAATACAAATATAATTCTAAACAAATAGCATGCGTCCAGCTGTGAGCCCACTGATTGGACGAGCTCCACGCTCTGACGGACCTGGGTTCAAGCGGTGTGGGGCTCAATTCGTCAGGCAGACGGGGGAACGATACTGTCTCACCTAGACCTTCCTGGGCTGGTGGCGCGCTGACTTTTAAGAGGGGTTGTTTACTCACCAGAGCTGTTTGCAATTGTGCACACGTCCATGTGAGGGTTGTTGTGATCGTTCATCATCATCATCATCATCATCATCACCTTCAAAGCACTATAGAGTGAAGACGAGCACTGGATCACACCATCAGAGCGGCACACAGTCTGGGCTCTCAGGTTGAAAGTGGCTTCAGGCTTTGGAATGACAAAAGAATACGGTTCTCAGGAGCTGTTTTTTGGGACAATTAGGGTGTCTAAAATCTATTTTAAAGTAACATGCTTTGGTATTCTAATGAGCGTCATTTAAATGAACAAAATGCTCCATTTCCCAAAGCTATTTAAACAAAGGGAGCTAGCGGAGGCATATTCAATGTATTCAGGAAAAATGATTATTCCACGTTATTCAGAGGTATCACGGCTGAGGTTTCATTTTATTATTTTAATAATCATGTTGTTCAGTTTCAATTAAATGCAATTGCGGACAGCAGCATAAGCCCCACGATTCCACTTAAACCTTGAGGATTTAATGAAGACAGGCCTTGGATTTAGGCCTGTATATTTGTCAGACCATTGTTAGATCTGTGAAGACCAAATTAAGACCAGAAATGTGAATGTTTGCCTGAGCAAACCCATTATCCCGAAAGATTGTAAATCCTCTGACTGTCCTAACAGCAGCTTCAACAGTGATGTTCAATCTGGGCATGGGCTTTCTGCATTCACTTACTTGTGTTTGCATGCATTTTCCTACATTATCTTGAAGAAATAAAAGGGGGGTACAAGTTATGATGTAGTGGATACAACCTCTTATCTGGCATAAACAACAACAACAACAATCTAAATCATACAGTCTTACAGTCAACAAATGAAATACAGAGTTTTCATTATAGATTGCCTAAACATATAGGCTAAATTAATTCAAACTACGAAATGGCCAAATAAATCCCCTCCGCACATGTAAGGACGTCCTTTTCATTTGACCTTTCTCTTTGCTTATCCGAGCGCCATGTAGCGGAGCTTCATCTGTTCATCTCTCGTCTGTAAAGGAAAACAACAAAGACTAGAAATCCAAAGCAGTCTGTGACTCTGTGGAACGCCCTGGTAAATATACCATGCTAGCTTGCAGAGTGCTGTAGTATAGCTACTGTATAGTATGTCTATGCTTACCGTTTTTTTTGTCCAAGTGAGTTGAGGCATAGAAAATATACAACTAGAAGCCTAAAAGTTTTGGGTTCTCTTGAGCCGCAATGTAGGGAATAGGGAGCGAGGAAGCGAGGCCATAACTTTATTTCATCCCATGCATGGGAAATTAACTTGTTTTAACAGCCCATGGAATCTAAAATATGCAATAAATAGAATGAAATGTATAAAATATAAAAATTTATAATATAAACAATACAAACATACATAAGACAAAATAAAATGAATACAATAAATATAAATAAATCACACAGTGATTACAATGTCATGCCATGAGGGCATAAAAATGCACACGCCTAAATGAGGCCAAGAGGTGCCTCACTACAGAATAAATACTTTGCCACAAATGTACAGTGGAAAGTGCACATTATTATTATTATTTAGGTGAAGTGATTTTTGGTAGCACAATATTTCATAACCGATGTGTTATAGAGTCTTATGACAGATGGAATAAAAGGGTTAGGGTTAGGGTTTAATTTTTTTTTCCTTTTTGCATGCTGGGTGCAATAGTCTCTTACTAAAGCAGCGAGGGAAAGGTTTGTTTGTATTAACTGACTAGTTTTGTTGTTAAAAAGACTTGTTGCATCACATGACTAAAGAAAGCGATTGGAAAGCCACACTTGTTAACAACACCGCCGAGAGACGACTTTATTTTTAACAATATATTTTATTAAGTCCGCCAAACCATGTGGTCAACTAAGTACAAGTCGGTTGCGTTCCTCTTGACAAATTGCGTGTGCATTGTGTGCGGCACTTTGAGTGGGCGAGAAGGAGTGAGGAGGGAGTGAAACAGAGACACACGGACCAAGGGAGAGTGAGACGGAGGGACAGCGAGAGGGTGGCGAAGGAGTGAGACAGACACGAGACGGAGAGAGATAGCCAGAGAGAGGGAGAGGGGGAGAGAGTGACGAGGGGCCCCTGATACAGGGGCCTCTTCTTTGTCACCATCTGGTTTTCTTTGACACCCCAGAGGCTCCCGAGGTGTTCTGTGAGCCCCATCAGGTGGGCTTTTTGAAGCCCCTCTCAGCACTCCCCTGAGTGGGTGAGAACAGCCTTCCACAGATAAGGGTGTGGGGAGAGAAAGACCCCTGGAAAGTACAGGTCATCTCTCACACACTCTCTCCCTATTGTGTGTGTGTGTGTGTGTGTGTGTGTGTGTGTGTGTGTGTGTGTGTGTGTGTGTGTGTGTGTGTGTGTGTGTGTGTGTGTCCATCGCTCTGAGAGGGCAATGAGTGAGAATCAGACCTGAGGGGATCTCGTCATCGAAAAGAGATAGCTGCGGTTGCCTAGCAACCTCTTCTCTCATTCCTAGAAAATAACATGAAAACAACTCCGGCAGTGAAAAAGTAAATCTATTAGAATATCTTGTCATTGATTTATTGTTTTGTTTATTTCTTGACATTTTTAACGTTTCTCTTGGGGTATTTTCAATGTGCTTCAAAAATAACGAAAAAAAATTATATAACTAAAATACTTACTTCTCTATATTTCTATGCCGCTCACAGAGAGGAAATGCGCAGAGGAATTTGCTGTAATATGTCACCTATGCTACAACTACAAGTAGGCCGACCGTGAAATGCAGAGGTAGAAAAAGCAGCTGATTTGAATTTACCAGTGACTCTGATAAATATGCATTTGCACTGAAGCGAGCACCTCTCCGTGCCTCTTTAGCCGCTACTCCCCACCGACCAGGCCGTGGTATCCAGCCTGAACCCATCTCAGCCGTGTTTAGACAAATGACCTTCTTCCTGCTAGACACCTCGGAGCAGGAACGTGGACCCCGCAGGTGCAACGCGGGCTGGAATGGCTTTGTTTAAACTTGTCAGCGTGGAATGGAGATCTTTGAGAGACATCCATTCTCCGGGTGGGAAGGTTCACACAGAAGGTCTGCACAGATTTCTTTCAGGCACGCATTGGGTGGAGAACAATGGTGTGTGATGATACAGATTTCCATGGTGGTTTTCGAATGTAGAAGAAGTCCTTCCCCTTCATGTTCTGTTTGAGTCCAATAGAATCGATGCTCAGTCATCTCTCTTATTTCTCTTCAAAGAAGTTTCAAGCATGCGTTGGTAAATGCACTAAATCGTCAAGGTTAAATACTGCATTTGTTTCAAAGATCAATACAGCAAGCACAATTGACTATAATTTGAGTTGATTTTAAACTGTGGATATTGGGGAAAATATTTCCTGTGGTAACATTTGGACCTGCAATGTGTAACTTTTTCCCTTCAGGCATCATTTTGGTTTAAACTTATTTGTAGCTTTTGCGCTGCTGCTAGTTTTTTTCTCTTTCTCAATCTATTTGGTATGTGGAGGAAAAAGGCGAGAAAATCTAATTTTAAACAAAAGTGATTGCTGCAGTTAAAAAGTATCAGCGCAGGATAAAAAACATAGTGTGTTTGTGCCTGTGTGTGTGTGTGTGTGTGTGTGTGTGTGTGTGTGTGTGTGTGTGTGTGTGTGTGTGTGTGTGTGTGTGTGTGTGTGTGTGTGTGTGTGTGAGTCTGTTTGTGTGTGTGGGTGGGTGGGTGTTTTTATATCTGTGTGTGTGTGTGTGTGAGTCTGTGGGTGGGTGGATGTTTTTATATCTGTTTGTGTGTGTGGGTGGGTGTTTTTATATCTGTTTGTGTGTGTGTGTGGGAGTGTTGGTGTCTTTGCCTTGTTGATGTCCCTTTCAAAGGTGTTTGAAAAAACACTTTAATTAACACTTGAATTCCAATTTTCTAATCCAAGTATACCCTTGTGGGCTGTTTGGGCCTTTCTCATCATTCTTCAACAGACAAAGGCCATAGAGCCAGATTCCAGCAAGCACCAGCGGAGAGGCATTCCATCACTGTTAGTAATTGTTCACAGCTATTCACTTGGCCTGTTTTCTATTCGTCATGTTCACGGCTCAAACACGGCGAGGCTCTTTTATAATCAATGACACAACAGTGGTGCCTCTGGATAGGGAGAGTAACCGAACACAGAGTCAGAGGTGGATGGGGAGAGCAGATGAACACAGAGTCAGAGAACGATCAGGAGCTGAATAGAGTCAGAGGAGGATCAGAAGAGCGGCTGAACAGAGTCAGAGAACGATCAGGAGAGCAGCTGAACTGAGTCAGAGGAAAGGGGTGTGCAGAGCCGTGCCTGCAGTGTTCCAGTTGTGCCTCTGAATATTTACCTGTCGTGTCTGAGAGACCTGAGTTTGATCAGCCAGCAGGATAGGAAGCAAGGCATGCTGGGATAGCATCAGATGGTGCTGGCTCGGATGGGCGTAGTTTGACATCACATGCCGGGGGAATCCAACATAATGTATGCACGTGTATGTGACCAATTCATGTTGCTGTCTAAGGGGACGGTGTTGGGAAATGGTGTAATAGCAACCCATTATGTTTGACCAATTCTCCAACATTGTTTCATGTCACATGTGTTGGTTTGTCTGTGAGCCAGAAACACAGAGTTGGGTTAAACAGCAGGGTACTGACAGAAACCGTGTAAGTGTGGTCCACCAAATTACAGTGTCTACGCATTCTGGCCGTGGAAATGTGAGTGAGGCTTTTCCCCATGTGGACTTTGGACGGGTGTTGTGTGACCACAGACATGGAAGACACCGTAGCCAGTAGAGGGTGCCATGAGTCCTGAGTCCCTAAGAATCCCTACTGATGGTTTTATAATATATTATGAGCTGAGAAAGACATCACTTGACCATGAGAAACAATACAAGGAACCTGGGAATACGTGGTACCTAGTTTGCTCTTTTTGTTCAGTTTTATTCCATCCCTCATCGTCTATTTCATTCAAGAGTCTGGTTGAAGATATGTCTATGATTGATACAATGGGATTTATGTACAATTGGCTGTTACATGTATTGCTCATTCATTTATATATAAGTAAGTAAATGAATACATAAATAAATCCTGAAAGATTCACACATACAGACATTGGTATATCTGTCCAGAAGTATTGTTTCTAACAAGCCCCACATTGAGACATGCCTGCAAAATATAACATGAATATAATCAAAAAAGTTTCAGTAAAATAATCCTTTGGTTTTACTATATAAGCATGTTAGAACATGGTATGTTTTTTTAATTTGACATTGTTGTATTTGTTGTTTGGGCCTGTGTGTGTGTGTGTGCGTGTGCGTGTGCGTGTGTGTGTGTTGTGTAGCGTGGCTTAGTGATGAGCTTTATGCTAATGCACAGCTGTGGTCGGCAGCCATCCACCACCTCGACAGGTTTGAGCTGAAACATCTGCCTCCGGCTGCGTCCCAATTGGCCGAGCCATTACGATATGATCTGTTTACAAGCCCTGTAGCAGGCTGACCCCAGAGGTGTCAAAGCCCTGCACACCAGCGTAATGGACGCCGCTTCCTGGTGGAGGCCGTTGTGTTGGGGTGTTTTTCCGACAAAGGTTAATTAAATAGGACACAGATTTTGCGTATCATCGTCTCCGAGATAAGGAAGTGTGACCTCACCAGAATCCAGCGACATAAGTCCTGCATTTTAGCCACTCAAATTCCCTGAAAATAGTGAATTTTTTGTTTTCGCACCAAAATGAAAATAAAGAGTAATAAAGACTGAAATGTGGTATTCATTCCATTCCTGGGCATTCCAGGCATTCCCATGATTCAGATTTGAAGGGAAACCAAAAACAAGGTTGGATAGCCCTGGCCGTTGCCACAGCTGTTTCAATGACACCTTGGACAAAGAAGGCCATGTTGTTGCAACGCTTCCAGTCTGCTGCTGAGGAACAGAATAAGGTTGCATGAGACAAAAGGCAATGTGATGTGATTGATAAAAGATTCCCTTGACAGCACCTCACTGTGTTGCAAAGATTGCCTTCCAATGTCCCAGGTGTCTTATTGAAGGAGGATCGATGAGGTCCGTGCATTACCATTCAGCGCTTGCCTGTAAGGAGTCTGCTGTGATTAGCGCTACTATATTAGGTAACAAAGGGCTCAGATAATAAAGCAGTGGTAGATCGATACTGCTATGCGTGATGTGTGTAGCGCGGTACGTGTGGGTGTGTTTGATTGTGCAAGGAGGCAGCACTAAGTGGTGTTTTAGACGCTCGATATGCAGAACAAACTGTAGGCCCTACAGTTGGCTATGTTAATTGTGTGAACATAAATAGATAAAGCACTATCATTCAACCCTGATAGTGCTATAACCTACTGCAATGATTACTCGCAGTTTGAGTTTGTTCTTTGAAATAGATGAACCCCGATTTGATCTTTAAAGAAAACATGGCTGACAGGTTGAAGGATAGCCGTGAACCAATTAGATGTTTTTCATTTTTCTGATCAATAAGAAGTGATGCATAAAAGGGTAGCTCTCTTCAAAAATGTATGTTCTGCATATGAGCTTCCTCCCTGAACACTCACAAGGAGATATATAGCTTGGAGTTTGTGAGAAAACTCTTTGACCTAGATATACAGAAATCAACCCTCTTTTTAGTAAACAGACTCATCCCCATGG